>NC_140229.1:1611813-1636813 GCF_951802725.1 Rutilus rutilus
CTTTATCACTAATGATCGATTTCACTCTAATGTGCAAAACGGCTCAAATACACGAGAGACGAGAGTGTGAAGATCTGTGAGTGTGTGTTAATATTAGTGATTCATCAGCGTGAGTGTGTGTTAATATTAGTGATTCATCAGCGTGTGTGTGTGTGTGTGTGTGTGTGTGTGTGTGTGTGTGTGTGTGTGTGTGTGTGTGTGTGTGTGTGTGTGTGTGTGTGTGTGTGTGTGTGTGTGTGTGAAGAACAGCTCGTACTGTTCTGATATCACAGCTGCCAAGAAGATAAAGCCACAGATGCTCTCGGCCTTGACAAGATTATCACAAATACCCACGAGTCTCTGAGACAGACTGATGTCGCCAGGACCGATCGTGACAGAGACGCTGCAGACGAATCACGTTTCACTACAGGCAAACAATATTACCATACGCTGAAGAAATAAAACTGTGAAGGATTCACTTTAAAACAATTTCCACTCAGAAACTGATAGAAAATCTCAGAAATGATTAGACACGGCAAGTAACACATCGAATTAAACATTAAATAGAAATAATGAAATAGTGTTTTCTTGCTCTAATAAACTTACTGTAAAAACTAATATCCTAAAATATACATTATTATTTTGAATTGTATTTTCTATTCTATAATAACCCTGAATCAGACAGCGTATCATGATCGGCACAGAATCGTTTAGACGACCCACAGATTCATAAAAGCATAAACAACAGCAGATGTGATTGAATAAACACTTGAAATTAATATTATATCAGTATTAGATATTAAAAAATGATAGGAATTTCTCAGTTTGTGGAAATCCATTTGGGGGTCAGAGTATTTATTTATTTCCCACATTAATTTCACACGTCCAGTAAAATGTATGTGTTCTTGTTTCGTTATTACAGTGTGTGTGTGTTATTTCTTTGTTTACCCCGAGAGAATGGAAATGAACTGTGACAACATGCCCCATAGGTCACATGACCATGAAATGGCATAATACATAAAATGTCACCTGATCTCACCAAAATATATACAAGACAAACTAAAATATTTTGTCAATAAAATCCAACTTTTTCCATATAAAAAGAATGGCTTTAACAATAACAAATAAACACATTTTGGAGTCTGACATTGAACACATATTTAGACGTTCAGAAAAACACATGACTGTGTTTATGTGAATAAAGTTGGACAAACTTACAAATCTAACTTTATATAAAGAGCTGTGCACTAATATAGTTGCAATTTGCAACAATTTAAAGACTAAAGCCGTTGAGATCTGCTATATAGTTCATATAGAGTTTTGGGTTACACTTTATTTTACAGAGTCCTTGTTACAAATGTTACATGTAGTTACCATAGTAATAATAACAGTAAATGATGCATAATTACATGCAACTAACCCTCAACCAAATCCTAATCCTACCCTAACCCTATAGTAAGAACATGTAGTAAATTATTATTACTCAGTACTTAAATATATAATTACACTGTAACAATGACGCCTTAAAATAGTGTAACCGAGTTTGCAATAATATATAATATTACACATCCATCAGTTGATATACAGCACAGATATTTTCCACCGTTCTTGTTTTTGCAGTGTTTTCTCTGTATGAAGCTCAGATATAAACACTTCAGCAATAAAAACACACTATCATGTATCATGCTGATAAAGCAGAACGCACAAGTTCATTAATAATAACAGTGCTGCTCTTTTAAAGGCCATTTGTGATATAAACACAAAACATCTGTTTTTATTCTTCATGGCACAGCGATGACACTTCATCTTCATGTATATATATATAGTTTTGCACAGTACACAGGGCTTTGGCAATTCAGATTTACAATTATTTATCAAGCTAATAAAGCAGATTAAACCTGAAAAACAAACGAATATGCTCATCTGGGTATGATATACTCACAATATACTCATGATCATTAGTAAACATCAGCATGACGTCAGCTTACATTCACTCAGACACAGAACAGCAGCTTCACTGCTTACATTACAATGATGTTAATAACACACACTATAAACTATAAACACACAGACACTGCTGCACACACAACGAGACGCAACACACTTCAGTGCAGCAGTCAATCACACTAAAGCAACACACACTGTGTAGATCAGAGATGACCAACCGGCAAGGTCACAGAAACCTGAGACTACCACACACACACACACGCACCCACTCTCACACACACACACTCTCACACACACACTCTCTCACACACACACACACACACACACACACACACACACACGCATGCACACACACACACGCTCACACGCGCACACACACACACACACACACGCGCACACACGCACACACACACGCGCACACGCACTCACTCACACACACACACACACACACACACACGCACCCACTCTCACACACACACTCTCTCACACACACACACACACACACACACACGCATGCACACACACACACGCGCACACACACACACACACACACGCGCACACACACACACACACGCACACGCACTCACTCACACACACACACACACACACACACACACACACACACACGCGCGCACACGCACACACACACGCACATGTATACGCACACGCAGGCACGCACACACACACACGCTCACACGCACGCGCACACACATGCACGCACACGTACATACACACATGCACACACACACGCACGCGCACGCACACACACACACACACACCCACACAAACACACTCACACACCCACACCCACATACCCACACCCGCACACCCACACCCACACACGCACACACAAACACACACACACACAAACAAACACACCCACACACACAAACACACTCACACACACTCACTCACACACACACACACACACACACACACTCACTCACACACACACACACACACACACACACACACACACACATAATTCATAACTGAAGGAGTTTAAGATCTGTGGAGTTCAGCTGTTAAACACTGCTTTCCTTTCTCTTTATTTACACGTTCTGTTCTCGGTCGAGGTGAACAGCGTCGAGATCAACATTCATCTTTACAGACCGGCAAACAGATTCCTGAGATAAAAATATATTTATGTATGTCAGTGTATCAGTCAGTGTAAACATGGATTTACCAATCTGCAGAGATGTCAATTATAAAGAAATATATATATATATAGAGAGAGAGAGAGAGAGAGAGAGAGAGAGAGTGCAAGAGAGACAGAGAGAGAGAGAGAGAGAGTGCAAGAGAGACAGAGAGAGAGAGAGAGAGAGAGAGAGAGAGAGAGAGAGAGAGAGAGAGAGAGAGAGAGAGAGAGAGAGAGGATCAGGTTGTTCAGTTCTCCAGGTGTAGGGAGTAAATCTCGCGGACACACAGTTCTCTGACCTCAGTGAGTTCACACAGGAGTCAGGATTCATCCATCACACACACACTGACCTGCTGAGCTTCTGAGATCTCTGTGAAAACACCGGCTCAAGCAGGGCTGGGCCAGACGACCAGATCAGATCCTCAGTGTTGCTTTAACAATGTGGAAACTGTACGATTCTCACTTTACAAAAAACACACAAGTGCGCACTTACACTGCGATAGAGTCTAGTATAACGACCCCGAAACCCTACATGAGCCCGTTTATCAGTTTGTGTCTAATAATTGTGTAGTTGTAATTGTGTAGCAGTGTCACACAAACAAGAGTTCAGATTTTCCCAAATATCAAATGTGATACTGATTTTATACAACAGTTCAATAAGTTGATATTGTAGTTATATTTTAGACACAGTATTGTCTGTTTTTGCTCTATTTCACCAATGAAAACAGTTCCAACCAAAACCGCAACAGAATTGTCGTGCGCATCCGAGCAACACACAGCAAAGCTTCATTACTGAACGAATGAGGTTTTCTGAACGAATCAATTATTCAATGATTCGTTCATAAAGAGTCACTTGCTTCATTCCTGAATGATTCAGCATTTGAACAAATCGGTTGAATGAATGATTCAATGACTCACTCATTAACACAGTTACTTATCGCCTCTTACTGATGGTTTTAGTATTTCATTATACATTTATTTCATATTTCGATATTCAAAATATTGTTTTTAACTATTAATCTCATAGCATTATTATGCAATTGCAAGTGTAAATACATCTACTAAATGCAGCTTCTGTGCCACTTCTGCAGTGCACAGATGGATTTTTTCATTTGATTGGCAACTTACTTTAGTGTCTTATTATTATAACTGCATTTATTGATTAAATGCAAGAATTTGACATAAAATATGATGCATACATTTGAAAATGTGCCCTTTTAAAGAAATCAATTTAAGCTGAAAAATATAATGCATTAATGAAAAAGTTATTTTATAATCTTAAATTATAAGCTAACTATATAAATATGAAAATCATCAGGATTTTTTTTTATATATATTAATATTAAATTTTCCATACCGAACACCCCTAATCTGAAAGCATCAAATCAGCTAAAATATTTAATAAATCAAATGCACAAGTCTTCATCCGACCCCTATCTGGATTGTGGTTCTGCTGTGACCTTTGACCTGCGAGACCAGAGGATTTACAAGGTGTTTCTCAATGTCAAGGATACTTCCTTGGCAGGACTGGTCCTTCCAAGTCACTTCCTTCCAAGGGTGCAGGGATTTGTATTATTTTGAAGCACCCCCGGACGCCGCCATTGGCTAACGGAACCCCACCTGCAGTTAGCATCCCATTGACTCCCATTCATTTTGGCGTCACTTTGACAGCGAATAACTTCACATCTGAGGCGTTTAAAGACTCCATTTGTCCATTATTTATTTCTAAAGAAACACGAAAATGTATAAAAGGCTCCATTACCTTGTAGCTTACGTTATGGCCCTGTAGAAGCAGTTTTTGTAAAAGTAGGCTAACGATTGCGTCACAGCCACGCGACTCTCTGTCGCACAGTAGGAAATTACCGTATGGACAGGAAGAGAAGCTCGCGGGCAATCGGGAGGACGTCGAGGCAAAATGACAAAGTAATTAATCAGAACACCTACAAAAAGTTTCTCCTGCTCCAAGATCATGGACAGCTCCTACTCACGCTCTCCGTCTCTGCGAGTTTCGGAAGGTAATGATTCAGATTGATCTTGGCACAGCCACTAGAAGACAGACGGTTTGCTCACGTCACATCTACGTCGTCGAGCTCAGTTTGAGTCTGCGCAGTACGCTGGACCCCCAGGAAGTAAAAGTTTCTAATGGGCTTCACTTTGTCTCCGTTGAATCCAATGGGGTCGCTGTGTCCATTTCTTTTACTGTCTATGCTTCCTTCAGAGGCTAGGCGAGGCTCCTCTTTAGCATTCGGAGAACAAGTAAATGGAACAGGCTAGCAAGTGCACGTCAGTGCGTCATTACGTCAGTGAAAATGAAAAACAGAGCGTTGCTATGGACGCAGTTCTGTTCACTCAGGCAATATAATCGTTTTTTAAATCGATAAACTCCTTTTTAATCATATTGATTATTTGACTGGTAAGTGTGTTTAAACAGTGCGGGTCAATTTGACTCATAACATAATGGATGTAATTATTTTTTTTAAACAAATGTTTGGTAACGTAAATATATATTTACATTTGAAAGCATATTGACCCGTTAACGCTCCGACTCCGTTAACGTCCAACATTTTGAATTTTTTGAACAAGATAGCAAAGCTGCACGCATAGGATTGTGGGTGATTTGAGAGCGCGAAGAGCGCGAAGGCTACACATATGCATCCTTTCCTGTATATGGGATATTTTTCGAACGAAGGACTCAGTCCTTGGCGGAAATTCCGAGGATCCTCGACATTGGAACAGTCCCTCGACGGATGTCGATGACGTAGCATCCTCGAAATTCTGGCTTCCGAGGATCCTTCCTTAACATTGAGAAACGCCTACAGTGTCTAATTCCCACATGACAAACTCTTCTGCACAAACACTGACATGAGAGGGTCAGCATTATTAATGTGCTTTTCTAGTAACTCTTTCATAAGATCCAGGTGGAAAAACGATTAATTTACCCTGTTTATTTCTGTCTAACATTATGAGCAATAATAAATCATATGAGCGATCAAACGTGTCGTGTTCAGACCTGACAGTGGCTCAGTCTGTCTCTCAGCGTCTCAGTGTAGAGGTCTGCACGGGCTTTAAACTGAAGCCCGAACCCGGCCCGTACCCGCGATCATTTAACCCGACCCGACAATTACATTTACATGTTAAGCCCGAACCCGACCCGAACCCGAGGTCCACTCTATTTCTCACAGCAAATAAATACCATTTTATATCAAATTCAAACTCGGTAGGCAGCTGACAGAATTTATTTTCTTTGGCGTGCAGGTGAATCCCAAAATATTAGCGAGAAGAAACCGCTCTGGATGAAATGTGAATTTTTAAACAAATTAAATGAACAACAGCAATACCTTATATATGGATCTGTCTGTGAAACAACCGCTGACTTAAACCTTGTTTATACTTTCGCCTGGCACCGGAGCGCGAGCCTCAGCTGACTGCGCGCGCAACTCCCCAAACAGACGAGGCATTTATAGGCTACTTGACGCAACTGTTTTGTTTTAGACTGAACACCAGACCATACAACTGATTTAACTGGGTGCCGGTGTGATGAGATGTACTAATATCCGTCTGCTCGGGCAGATTCGGCTCAAAGTCGTGCATCTTCGGATGCGGAGGCGCGCGCGCTGTTACAATGACGTAATTTTGCCGCGCGCGCGCCTCCGAATCCGAAGATGCACGACTATGAGCCGAATCTGCCCGAGCAGACGGATATTACTTTTTTATTACCTTCGCGCTCATGCGGACGCGTCGAGTATAAACAAGGTTTTACAGCTCAGCCACTTGTTTTTTCATAATTTTTTGCAAGTAGTAGATCTTGGTTTACATTTGGACTTTGGATGTGATCTTAGGCTTGAAAAGGTTGGTGACCACTGCATAACGCAAACCCAGTCAAACGTTTGACTGCAGTATCTTCTATTCTATGCGTTTTATAATCCGGTGCGCCCTATATGAAAACAGTTCTAAAAGAGGCCATTCATTGAAGGTGCGCCTTATAATCCGGTGTGCCTTATAGTGCGGAAAATACGGTATGTATATATATCAAATTTGAGAGAGAGAGCCTGTCTGTGGTCTGTGTAGCCTATGCATTGCACACATTGCACATCTGCTCACGCAACTTTCTCTCTCTCGTGTGCCGGTCACCACAACACAGCAAGCAGGCAAAGCACACGACACGCAAACTATATAGGCTATAGCCTATTTAGTTTTTCTTAGTTACAAACCCGAACCCGACCCGACCCCGAGGCTGTTCAATAAACATTAACCCGAACCCGACCCGAAACCCGCACATTTTTCGGGACCCGTCGGGCTCGGGTCGGGTAGCAGACCTCTATCTCAGTGGCTCAGTGTCTCAGTCTTGCCAACGTCACAGTAAAATCATCAGTGCGATTAAAGCAAGACTGTGGGGAGGTTCACCACACTAACACACACTCCACCTGAACACACTAACACATACTCCATCTGAACACACTAACACACAGTCCACCTGAACACACTAACACACACTCCATCTGAACACACTAACACACAGTCCACCTGAACACACTAACACACACTCCACCTGAACACACTAACACATACTCCATCTGAACACACTAACACACAGTCCACCTGAACACACTAACACACACTCCACCTGAACACACTAACACACACTCCACCTGAACACACTAACACACACTCCACCTGAACACACTAACACACACTCCACCTGAACACACTAACACACACTCCACCTGAACACACTAACACACACTCCACCTGAACACACTAACACACACTCCACCTGAACACACTAACACACACTCCGCCTGAACACACTAACACACACTCCACCTGAACACAAGTGTGCTTTAACAGTTCATCACACTAACACACACTCCACCTGAACACACTAACACACACTCCACCTGAACACACTAACACACACTCCACCTGAACACACTAACACACACTCCACCTGAACACACTAACACACACTCCACCTGAACACACTAACACACACTCCGCCTGAACACACTAACACACACTCCGCCTGAACACAAGTGTGCTTTAACAGTTCATCACACTAACACACACTCCACCTGAACACACTAACACACACTCCACCTGAACACACTAACACACACTCCATCTGAACACACTAACACACACTCCACCTGAACACACTAACACACACTCCACCTGAACACACTAACACACACTCCATCTGAACACACTAACACATACTCCACCTGAACACACTAACACACTCTCCACCTGAACACACACTCCACCTGAACACACTAACACACACTCCACCTGAACACACTAACACACTCTCCACCTGAACACACACTCCGCCTGAACACACTAACACACACTCCACCTGAACACACTAACACACACTCCACCTGAACACACACTCCGCCTGAACACACTAACACATACTCCACCTGAACACACTAACACACTCTCCACCTGAACACACACTCCGCCTGAACACACTAACACACACTCCACCTGAACACACTAACACACACTCCACCTGAACACACACTCCGCCTGAACACACTAACACACACTCCACCTGAACACACTAACACACACTCCACCTGAACACACTAACACACACTCCACCTGAACACACTAACACACACTCCGCCTGAACACACTAACACACACTCCACCTGAACACACTAACACACACTCCACCTGAACACACACTCCGCCTGAACACACTAACACACACTCCACCTGAACACACTAACACACACTCCACCTGAACATACTCCACCTGAACACACTAACACACACTCCACCTGAACACACACTCCACCTGAACACACTAACACACTCTCCACCTGAACACACTAACACACACTCCACCTGAACACACTAACACACACTCCACCTGAACACACACTCCGCCTGAACACACTAACACATACTCCACCTGAACACACTAACACACTCTCCACCTGAACACACACTCCGCCTGAACACACTAACACACACTCCACCTGAACACACTAACACACACTCCACCTGAACACACACTCCGCCTGAACACACTAACACACACTCCACCTGAACACACTAACACACACTCCACCTGAACACACTAACACACACTCCACCTGAACACACTAACACACACTCCGCCTGAACACACTAACACACACTCCACCTGAACACACTAACACACACTCCACCTGAACACACACTCCGCCTGAACACACTAACACACACTCCACCTGAACACACTAACACACACTCCACCTGAACATACTCCACCTGAACACACTAACACACACTCCACCTGAACACACACTCCACCTGAACACACTAACACACACTCCACCTGAACATACTCCACCTGAACACACTAACACACACTCCACCTGAACACACTAACACACACTCCACCTGAACACACTAACACACACTCCACCTGAACATACTCCACCTGAACACACTAACACACACTCCACCTGAACACACTCCACCTGAACACACTCCACCTGAACACACTAACACACACTCCACCTGAACATACTCCACCTGAACACACTAACACACACTCCACCTGAACATACTCCACCTGAACACACTCCACCTGAACACACTAACACACACTCCACCTGAACATACTCCACCTGAACACACTAACACACACTCCACCTGAACACACTAACACACACTCCATCTCAAGTGTGCTTTAACAGTTCACCACACTAACACACACTCCACCTGAACACACTAACACACACTCCACCTGAACACACTAACACACACTCCACCTGAACACACTAACACACACTCCACCTGAACATACTCCACCTGAACACACTAACACACACTCCACCTGAACACACTAACACACACTCCACCTGAACACACTAACACACACTCCATCTCAAGTGTGCTTTAACAGTTCACCACACTAACACACACTCCACCTGAACACACTAACACACACTCCACCTGAACACACTAACACACACTCCACCTGAACACACTAACACACACTCCGCCTGAACACACTAACACACACTCCACCTGAACACACTAACACACACTCCACCTGAACACACTAACACACACTCCGCCTGAACACACTAACACACACTCCGCCTGAACACACTAACACACACTCCACCTGAACACACTAACACACACTCCACCTGAACACACTAACACACACTCCACCTGAACACACTAACACACACTCCATCTCAAGTGTGCTTTAACAGTTCACCACACTAACACACACTCCACCTGAACACACTAACACACACTCCGCCTGAACACACTAACACACACTCCGCCTGAACACACTAACACACACTCCGCCTGAACACACTAACACACACTCCACCTGAACACACTAACACACACTCCGCCTGAACACACTAACACACACTCCGCCTGAACACACTAACACACACTCCGCCTGAACACACTAACACACACTCCGCCTGAACACACTAACACACACTCCACCTGAACACACTAACACACACTCCACCTGAACACACTAACACACACTCCGCCTGAACACACTAACACACACTCCACCTGAACACACTAACACACACTCCACCTGAACACACTAACACACACTCCACCTGAACACACTAACACACACTCCACCTGAACACAAGTATGCTTTAACAGTTCACCACACTAACACACACTCCGCCTGAACACACTAACACACACTCCACCTGAACACAAGTATGCTTTAACAGTTCACCACACTAACACACACTCCGCCTGAACACACTAACACACACTCCATCTCAAGTGTGCTTTAAAAAAAAAAAAAAAAAAAACAGAAAATAAAATAAACAAAACAAAATAAAATCGAAAGTACAGAAAATAACAAAAAGTAGAGAAAATAAAACAAAATAAAAAGATCAGTATCAAAACAAAAATATAACTACATTTAATAAATCTTTTAATATTCAACATAAAGTAAATGTTCAGTAATCACTATTATCCAATGACAAAAAAATAGACAGATGAAATTCAGATGAAAAGCCATGATTAATATGAGCATTACCATTTAATAAATGTGTTGAGATTTAGTGACATCTGTGGTCAAGAGGAAAGTTGACATCTCTCGACTATAAATCATGTTGGATGAAAACATCTGCGCACTGACTGACAGTGAGACTGTAAACTGATGTAAACTCTGCTGTTCGTGAGCTCATGTCGTCCTGAGAGAAACAGAACAGGGTTTGGACTCTCGACTGATGTTTGGAGTGAAACCGGACCGGGACGGAGAGAAGAACAAAAGCATGTGACCCTTGTGCTGTTCCACACCATGTTTAGACACACAGAGATCTCACACACACACACCGTGTGTTTCACGCATGCAGCTGCTGCGATCGGTCATGTGAGAGTGTGCCAGTGTCACAGTAACTATTATTACTGCAGTCACCTTCTCTCACACACACACACACCGCCCGCTGATATTTCCCTACAACCATCTCAAGTCACATCCACACACACCAACAACATTTGATTATCTTTTCTGACCAGAACACTCTCGCCTTCTGTCATTGGTCAGTCAAGCAGAAACACCTTGAACTCACGCTATTGGTTAATATCGGAAGAGTTTGGATCAAACTATCCAATCAATCATAGAGTCAATGTGTTTCCCTCTTTAAGATATCAACCAAAAAGATAGTTTATTCATAAACCATGTTGGCGGAGGCTATTTACACCCACTGACGTCTGATTGGTCCAGACAAAATCCCGGAAGAATCTGGATTGTTAACAGCACTAATAGTGTGGAAGTGATGCATGTGGCAGAAAGTTTTGATGCAGTTCGAATCCGCCATTTGCCGAACTCACTCTATTCCCCTTCCCCACCACATATCAGATCAGAAAAGCATTTATTTTCAATAAAAAATTAGCTTCGGTTAAACAGGCGTATAATAATTTGGGTAAATGTGTAAGCTAGATTTATGCCTATTTTTTCACATCTTCATGGACACAACAATGATTTCCCTCGTGTGGTAATATTTTTCCTTGTAATAATGTATAGTTTGCAAAAATGAGAACTGCTGCGTCTGTGTAGATGAGAGAAGCAAAGTGTATGTGCGTTGTGCACACGCTACATTATGGCCAAGCATGCGCCCTTAAAGCTACAATATGCAAGATTTTCTGCCTCTAGAGGGCGCTACATTCCAAACAACAACAACGGCGTAGCTTGATGACGATGTGAAGGAGCGTGGAATGATGGGAACTGTCGTTTTAAACTCCACTGTGGATGTAAATCAGTCAGACGGGAATCGAAAAATCATGTTCATGGATGAGGCTAAGATCTTTTTTTATAATGACATGCTTTTTGTGGCGAGGGGGGCGTGGTTCAGCGCGGTCTGTAATGGGAGAGAGAAGAGACGAGCAAGTAGGTCAAGTGCAAATGACGAACACCTGTGTCTTATTGCCGTGATCCGCGTGGAGAGGCCGCTTATAAACCGCGCTGGAATGAGAGAGAGAGACTGGAGAGAGAATTGGACGCAGAGAAAGAAAACCGGTGGATCCGAGCTCTCATTTTTGAACTGTTTTGTGCCGTCGCGGTTGCCACGGTGAATGCGCGTTGTGCGCGACTTTTGTTTGTTTTGCTTTATTTTAATAAAGTACGAGTCCCAGTCATGCCGACCCCTGTCTTCTTCCTTCCTGACTCTCGAACCTCATCACACTTTTATTTCATTAAAATGAATTAACCGCAAGAAAAGTAAGGTGTAATACTACATTGGTTATCATAGATGTTACTGTATGTGGAATTCATTGTTGTGATAACGCGGCGCAGTTTTACGTGTTCTAAACAATTGTTGTAAAAGTGCATTCGAACATACCCACATCATTTGCCAAAATACTGATTAATCTTTATGTATAACACATGCTATATTTATTTACATGGCCATAAACACCAGACGTGATAAACAATGTCAATAAACTAAACACAAATCTAAAGCAATAATACTTTCCTTACATAAACATAACTATTACCGAATGTTACATTTGGAAAATATAAGATAGATTAAGCATGCTTTGTCGACAGAACCAGCTGCAATCGGTAAAGAATAATTGTGTTCCATAACGACTGCACGAAACAAGCTAACGTGTGTTGCTTGATAGACGCTACAACTACAACTTCCGCATTTGTCCAGGACTCCACGCAGTACGAGCGGAAACCGAGGATAACGCGGATATGACGCCATTGACTGGCGACTCCCAGCTCCCCCCTGCTCTAACGCCCCGTTTCCTTGGTTAAAAGCGCAATTTTCTCACGATTTAAAAATAGTTGGAAACATTTGGGATATTGTAAGTAATCAACTTAACAAAATATATAACACTGGCCTTGAGATTATGGGATATTTTAATGCAAAATTCTTGCATATTGTACCTTTAAAATAGCATCTGAATAACATGCGCAACGCGCCACTGACTTTAGACGAGGTTTCTCCTGGTCAGTGGAGGAATTGTTTTCTGAAACTGCAAAATAGCACCAGGGAACGTTTGCGCCGGAACACGCCTCCTCTTTTCGCTGAACCGCCCCCGGGAGCGCAAGTTCATTCCCTAATTTACCGACGTGCGTCTGTGGAGGGAAAAGTCCGCTGTGCGCGGGTGCAAAATAGTAATGATACATGCGTCAGTGTACAAAGTCAGTTGCGCTGGGTGCAAGATAGAGCCCAATATGTTATTATTCCATACTGTTTAATGCACAACAACACTGAGGTGCAAAAAGTTTCTGCATCTATTTATAAGTATAAATAGCATCTAACTACTATTTACACTTATTGCAAAGAAAATGCAGCTCTCTCATGTATTTTCAAAAGAATGAACAATTCATTCTTGTTTAATGAACAAGATAATAATCATAAATGTTTCTTGAGCATAAAATCATCATATTAGAATGATTTCTGAAGGATCATGTGACACTGAAGACTGGAGTAATGATGCTGAAAATTCAGCTTTGATCACAGGAATAAATTACACTTTACTGTATATTCACATAGAAAACAGCTGATTTACATTGTAATAATATTTCACAATATTACTGTTCTTTTGTCTAGACTTTAAAAACATTAAACATCTTACCAATCCTGAATGGCAGCGTATGTAGATAGTACACACACACACACACATATACATAAGTCACTCTGGATCTGCTTGATGCATAAATGTAAACGCATTCAGTTAAAAAGTTGAATGAATATATTTCATTCCATTCAAAATAATTACTTTCATTTTATGGGCATTTTAAGAGATTTCCCAGAAAGCCTTCAACATGGAGCCGAACAACACGAGCGGTCACGATCAAGGCAGTTTGGGGTTGACTACGAAAATATTTCAGTTGCATTTAATTCTTTTTTTAATTGCAATATAGCTAATTAAAATTCAACCTCCAGTTGTGGCCAATTTAACTCAAACTCTCGCACTGAAAGGAGCCGATTCTGGACTTTATGAATGTCGTTCAAGGCCGAAAAGAAAATAAGTTACATTGTATCGACATTTTAATATAGAATCAGCACAGAAACAAAATGTGTGTGAAATGAGATACTAGTAACACTTTCGCGGATGTTCCGCATCATAACAAGCAAAGCGCCTCAACTGAAAGAAATGCTGCGCTGCCAAAACGCTCTCAAGCGCCCACAGCTAGGCGTTTAGCAGAGACACGTGACACACCTTTGGTGGACACACGGCCTATAGCCTGAGTTGACAGAGAAAGTTGATGATCAGCATCATGGTACCAACAAAGCCTGGTTGGATTGGTTTGGTTTTGTCAACTCGAAACTAATCCTGTAACCCTGAGTTTGGTCAACTAGCATCATGGTACAGGCCCGAGGACAGAACACTCATCCGGTCAGGAACAGAGTCTCTTTGAGGAGTCTGAGCTTCGGTCCCCGGGGTCCGGGGCCACAGGTGCAGCTCAACATCTGACTGAGGATCGGGTTCAGTGTGCGGGAATCTGATCCGGATCCGGTCAGGAACCCGTGGGTTTTCCCGCGCTACTCGGATTGGTTACGGAAGCTCGTCTGTGATGATAACTAATGAGAGGAGCGGCTGCTAAAGTGTTGAATTAGAGGAATGTGATAAAAGCAAACACCACTCGAGTGTGTTCAAGTGGAGTTTTGTTGTTGTTGTCATTTACAGGCGTCACATGATGCAGAACAAGTTTTTTCCTGCTTGAAATGTTTTTTTCACAACTCAAACTGTCCATTTATTAAAACTAAACTACAAAAACAACTCATTGCTAAATCATAATATAAGAATTAGCTGTTCAGTGTTGAATCACAATTTACATATATAGATATACAGTATAATATATTTACATATAGAGTATAAAAAAATGTTTGGGGCCTATAAGAATGTTGAAATAAGTCTCTTCTGCTCAACAAGCTCAAACAGTGGAGCGTTGGCGCTTGCAACGTCAGGGTCATGGGTTCGATTCCCAGGGAAAGCCAGAACTGATAAGATTTAAAACAGAAAGCAAGAACTGTAAAAATGTGTACCTTGAAATGCAATGTAAGTCGCTTTGGATAAAAGCGTCTGCCAAATGTAAAACAGTAATATTGTTAAATATTATGAGAATTTAAAATAACTTAAAATATTTTTTTATTTGAATATATTTTAAAATTTAATTTATTCCTGTGATCAAAGCTGAATTTTCAGCATCATTACTCCAGTCTTCAGTGTCACATGATCCTTCACAAATCATTCTAATATGATGATTTGATGCTCAAGAAACAGTTATGATTATTATCAGTGATGAAAACAGTTAATATTTGTGTGGAAACTGTGATACATTTTATTTTTCAGGATTCCTTGATTAATAGAAAGTTCAAAAGAACAGCATTTATTTGAAATAGAATATTTTGTAACATTATAAATGCATTTACTGTCAATCCATTTGAGTCCTTGATGAATAAAAGTATTAATTTTGTTCATAAAACGGTACAGCGGCACACAGTCTTAGCTGTTTTAAAGACATGTTTAATTGTCAAAGAAAAGGGAGAGAAACCACGTGTTCCTGAGAAGGAATACAGTCATATTTGGCAGGAACTCATAACCTTGAAAACAGCAGCGGTGTTATAAGAGACGCAGCAGATCTGATTCAGGAACACATCAGGAACGAGCTTCATAAGAGACTCGACTCACGACTTATACAATATCTGATATCTCAGAGTTTGAGTTGCAGTGGTGAATAAATCAAATGAATAGAAATACTATTTAAACTGCACATTTTTTATTTGCACTAAACTATTTGTATCGATCTTAATGAAATAAGTCTGTTTATAATCAATATTTTGTATAAATATTGCATCCAAATCACGTATAAAGACCAGCAGAAGATGTTCTGCTGAGCACAGTATCATTTTTTCCACTCAAATATGAAGCAGCACGACTGTTTTTAACATTAATAATAATCATAAATGTTTCTTGAGCATCAAATCATCATATTAGAATGATTTCTGAAGGATCATGTGACACTGAAGACTGGAGTAATGATGCTGAAAATTCAGCTTTGATCACAGGAATAAATGACACTTTACTGTATATTCACATAGAAAACTGATGATTTACATTACAATAATATTTCACTGTTTTTACTGTATTTTTGATCAAAGAAATGCAGCCTTGGTGAGCAGATCTTAATTATTCCCAACCTTTGACAGCTAGCGTAATTATTTGAATGGTGATTTATGAACATTGCCTCCTTTTTAAGATTTTTATTTATTTATTTTATTTAAACTGCACATTTTTAATAACACGATTTTAACTGATCCCAGTTCAATAACCAAATAAAACAATTCTATTTACAGTCAATATTTGTATCATTCTTTGTTTTTACCTGATATTAATTTAGATTAATTTTTCATTGCAATGCATTCTGGGAATTGTTTATGAAAGATGCACGCCTTAGCACACACACACACACACACACACACACACACACACACACACACACACACACACACACACACACACACACACACACACACACACTCACTCACTCACTCACTCACTCACTCACTCACTCACTCACACACACACACACTCACTCACTCACTCACTGACTCACTCACTCACTCACTCACTCACTCACACACACACACTCACTCACTCACACACACACACTCACTGACTCACTCACACACACACACACACACACACACACACACACACACACACACACTCACTCACTCACTCACACACACACACACACACATACACACACACACACACTCACTGACTCACTCACTCACTCACTGACTCACTCTCACACACACACACACACACACACACACACACTCACTCACTAACACACTCACTGACTCACTCACACACTCACTCACTCACTCACTGACTAACACACTCACAAACTCACTCACACACTCACTCACTCACTCACACACTCACTGACTCACTCACACACTCACTCACACACTCACTCACACACTCACTCACTCACTTTCTCATGCATGCGCACACACACACACACTCACTCAATCACTCACTCACAAACACACAAACACACACACTCACTCACTCACACACACACTCCAACACACACACACACACACACACACACACACACACACACACACGCACACGCACACACACACACACACTCCTGGGAACATTGCCTGTGTCTCTCCTCATCACTTCAGGCTCCCTGTGGGAATTTGCCGTTGTAATGAGAGTGTGTTGATCCACACGAGGGGAAGAGCATTCGGGAAGGAGGAACTCCTGATGAATCATGTGCGGGAGGAACCGTGAAGGTCTGCTGCGTCTACACACACACACACACACACACACACTTCTCTCCCACTCCAGTCTGTCCTTGACTCATGATTTCATCTTATCGAGAGCCGGAACGCAGAACGCTTCACAGAGACCAGCAGCACCTGCTCGAGTCCAGGTGGACAAAACACACACACATCAGGACAAATCACGTCCTTTTCTCAAAGACTCATCGGTGACACTTTACAATAAGCTTCATTAGTTAACCACGTTAGTTAACATGAACTAAGAATGAACAATACTTCTACAGCATTTATTAATCTTAGTTAATATTAATTTCAACATTTACTAATACATTATTAAAATCAAAGGTTGTATTTGTTCACATTAGTTAATGCACCGTGAACTAACATGAACACACAATGAACAGCTGGATTTTTATTAACTAACATTAACAAAGATTAATAAATACTGTAACAAATATTGCTCATTGTTGGTTCATGTTAGTAAATACATTAACTAATGAACCTTATTGTAAAGTGTTACCAATTCATCAAATATTAAGAGAGTTTATGCTTAAAACAGTGGGGTCGGAACAATAATGTATGAGTTTCTTTCTTGTGTGGAACATAAAAGAAGATATTTTGAAGAACGTGGGTTATTAAACAAAAGTTGGTCCCCATAGACTTCCATTGTTTTTGTCATACATTCATTTAGTTTTTGGGTGCACTGCCCCTTTAAGTGTGTTTTATGAGATGTAAGAGATGAAGCGCAGTTTCATTTATCAGACATCAGAATAATAAAACTTCTCAAGGAAGAGAAGAGAGGATGAGAAGAAGGTCCTTCATAAGCGCAGATGTGTTGGAGTTGTTATCTCCACACTGACCTTGCCATAAAACACTGAAGGCACCAGTTCTCCCTCTTATCAGTCTGCCGAGCCTGAAACACTTTAAACACACGATTACTGTGAAACACGGACGTGTTGGACGTTTCCACATCTTAGAAAGGCTGAGGAATGCGTGCGCACAGACGAGTCTTAAACTCAGAGACACAAACCGCAACAGCGGCTGAATCCGGCACGTACACCGAGCGGTTTAGAAACGGCTAAACCCGTCTGATGATGCTCTCCTGCACAGGTGGAGATCAATGCATGTACAGAAGCACAAGTCAACGGGACACTAGTGTTCGCTACACATTCACTTTTAGAATGTGACATATTTCTGATATGCAAAGGCATTTCAAACTTTGTTTATGTTTTTGAATTAAGTGTATTCTGCTCACCAAAGCTGCATTTATATGAAATATACAGTAAAAATAATGAAATATTATTGCAATCTAAAATAATTTATTCCTGTGATCAAAGCTGAATTTTCAGCATCATTACTCCAGTCTTCAGTGTCACATGATCCTTCAGAAATCACTCTAATATGATGATTTGATGCTCAAGAAACATTTATGATTATTATTAATGTTAAAAACAGTTGTGCTGCTTCATATTTGAGTGGAAAAAAATGATACTGTGCTCAGCAGAACATCTTCTGCTGGTCTTTATACGTGATTTGGATGCAATATTTATACAAAATATTGATTATTAAACAGACTTATTTCATTAAGATCGATACAAATAGTGCAATTAAAAAGTTCTATTTCTATTCATTTTATGTATTTATTTTTTATTCAAAAAGAGACAAAGAACATTAATCAACACTCAGAAGTCCCTGTGCTGGTGATATTTATTCTCACATTAATGTGGAAACTGTCATACACCACCATTCACAGTTCAAAGAAAGATGTTTAAAAAATAAAAATAACTTTTGTTCATCAAGGATGCATTAATGATCAAAAGTCACAGTAAAGATATTTATAATGTAACAATGAATGCATGTACAAAAGCACAGGGCAACCAGAATATGGTAATTATGATGGTAAGTTAGCAGCTCTGCAAAATGACAATTAAAGATTGAAAGATAGAAAAAGTTGTCTTGTGAATATGAATCATCCACAATAATAGCAGGGATGTGTATGAAAATAAACACGGTACATGATGATTTCATGTTGACTTCAGTAACTTTAAAAAACAATCTAGTTTCCTAATCTAGTTGTGGAATAAACCTGCCATTGTATGTTATGAATGTTGTTGCCTCAGGTACAAATCGCTTTTGTTGCTTTGGATAAAAGTGTCTGCTAAATGCATAAATGTAAACGTAACAAAACCATAATCAATACAAACACACACCGACCGACATGCATGAAGCTTGGTGCAGTTCACTGTGTGTGTCGGGCAGCAGCTGAAGCAGTAAATCCTGGAGAACACACACCAGCTGCGGGATATTTCTGACACACACGGGTTTCAATTATTTAGGTGAGGGCGAGTGTGTGTGTGTGTGTGTGTGTGTGTGTGTGTGTGTGTGTGTGTGAGTGTGAGTGTGTGAGTGTGTGAGTGTGTATGTGTGTGTGTGAGTGTGTGTGTGCGTGAGTGTGTGTGTCTGTCTGTGTGTGTGAGTGTGTCTGTCTGTGTGTGTGTGTGTGTGTGTGAGTGTGTCTGTCTGTGTGTGTGGGTGTGTGTGCCTGTGTGTGCGTGTGTCTGTCTGTCTGTCTGTCTGTCTGTCTGTGTGTGTGTGTGTGTGTGTGTGTGTGTGTGTGTGTGTGTGTGTGTGTGTGTGTGTCTGTGTCTGTGTGTGTCTGTCTGTGTGTGTGTGTGTGTGTGGGGGGGGGGGGGGTGTGTGCTTGTGTGTGCATGTGTGTGTGTGTGTGTGTGTGTGTGTGTGTGTGTGTGTGTGTGTGTGTGTGTGTGTGTGTGTGTGTGTGTGTGTGTGTGTGTGGGCTGTGAGAGTGGAATTGATTTTACAGTCTGACGCTCAACTGCGTGTTTAACAAGTGTTTGACAGTAGATCACTTCTCCACGTCTCAGACTTCGCTAAATGCCTCACTGACAAGCAAAAACCCAGAAGCAGCGACACACACACGTCAAGCTCATCACACACACACACGTCAAGCTCTTCACACACACACACACACACACGTCAAGCTCTGCAGCTTCATCACTAAACTTTATACACGTTAAAGCACAATGAACCGCGACATGTTGTTAAAAGTTAATTTGTCACCACATCTGACAGCTGATCAGAAACTTTTCAGTTACCAAAAAAACAACAACAAAAAAAACATTGTAACAAAAATCTTAGACATGTTTTGCATAGCTAGCCATGCATATTTTAAATATGAGCTGAAATGGAGTCTGAATGTCAATTCTACACATTAATAAAAGTTTATGAATCATCCACATTAAATATTCAACATGAAGTTGATGTGCTGCTGTGTGGCAAACTTCCTAAAACTATTTCAAACAGCATTTTTATTATTCTTTTTATCATTATGATTCATGATTATTCATCACGTTAATGGACAGACTTTTAAAAGTTGATTTGTCACGGCAGAGATTTGACAGCTGATCAGAAACTGCACACAAACATTTCAACCTCCAACGACACATGAAATAGACTCTGAAAGTCATTTTTACATTTTAACAAAACCTTATAAAGACAAAAATGTCTTCTTAAAATGAATCGGTCACAATTCATTAAGAGTCCTGACAACTCCCTAAAACCGTATTTTTTTGATTCTTTCATAATTATTATTCATGAATACTCCTACTAATTGACACACAACTTGTTTGTATCTTTACATGTTCATCTGTCACCGCAGGAGCATTCCTAAAACGCACACATGCACATACAGTCAAACCAACACTTCTCACACACCTTCAACATTTCTCACATTATCACAGTTTATTCGCTATAGTTTAGAAAACGGTAATAAAATATGAGCAGAACTCAGTTGATATTTGACTGGTTTTGTCCGTCCTTCTGTTAGACTGTCTCACACATGAATTATGTTGAATATCTGTCAGCTGTTAAATTTAACTACACAATTAGATAATACCAGTTTAGCTCAACCAATCACCAAGCAATGCTCCAGAATGTATTTTATGTAGTTCTCCCCGGTGCGTATCTGGCACTGCATTTCTGGCGCCCGTCCGACAAATATTATTTTTTCCCCAGGTTTTTTTTATTGATTATAAACCCAAATAAGAGTTTAAACAGTGACAAAAACCATAGATAAACACATTGTGTACCAATATTAATACACAACAACAACAAAAACTGAAGAAAAAAAAACATCTTAAAGCTGTTTATGACATTTGTAAAACAACCATCAGAAAAACCAAATCTTCCTCCTTACCCATCAGGCCCAACTGTCCTAAATAGGGCTGGTTAAGAAAGGACTCTTTAATATACAGAAAGAGTGCACAACTTCCACAACTTCTTTGAACACTTCTCGAGGGAAAATCATATCTTTTCTAACTGAATAAAATAGAGAACATCTGATGGCCAACGAGAATGTGAAGGGTGTATTCTGACAAATGTGACCCTGGACCACAAAACCAGTCACATGGGTACATTTTTTGAAATGTTGCAAATAAATAAGTTGAATAAATAAGCTTTCCACTGATGTATGGTTTGTTAGGATAGGACAATATTTGGTCGAGATACAACTATTGAAAATCTGGAATCTGAGGGTGCAGAAAAATCAAAACATTGAGAAAATCTGCTTTAAAGTTGTGCATTTATGTTGCCGATTGTGCTGCATTCACTCACACAAATACATGTTTTATATATTTACGGTAGGAAATTTACTAAATTTCTTCATGGAACATGATCTTTACTGAATATCCTCATGATTTTTGGCATAAAAGAAAAATCTATAATTTTGACCCATATATTGTATTGTTGGCTATTGCCACAGATATACCCGTGCGCCTCGTGACTGGTTTTGTGGTCCAGGGTCACACATATTCTAAACATGAAACAATGTCGTGCCTCGAAAGGTGTGTCAGTCCCGGACCAATGGTGAACAGCAGATCACAGAAAACACACTGAGACTCACCCTGAGCGTACGAGTGCATCATTCCCAGCAGAACCAGTAGTGGCGTCCAGCGTCTCCCAGTCCCAACCTGTCGCTCCATCCCAGCCCGCGCGACCAGGGCATGGAAACACACACTCACACACACTCCTCCCTCCACAGTTACTCCACACTGACGGTCGGCCTGCGACGCACAGAGAGAAAGAGGGTGTTACTCTCTCGCTGCGTTTGGGACGGCCCCTTCACTCCGGACACCTTGTGGAGAGACAATAAAAGCAGAAGTTGATCTCGACCGGGACCCTCCTCTCACACACACACACACAGGAGAGAGGGAGGGCTGATGAAAGGAGGTCGACCCCCAAAAACAGCCCCCAGCGCTCGGCGGGTCACGTGACCACAGCGCATTAACTCCTACAGCAACAGTTTATTAGCTAGAATTCACTTCAGGAATCGCCTGTGCAAAACTCTCTGACATTAATGATAGAGTGTTAGCGCGTTCTGGGAAGATGCTAACTCAAACCAAGTTTTTTTTATTACATTTTCTCCAGACATATAAAAGGTACTCCAAAATTTACAAATGAGACAAGGTGTCTGAATAAATAAATGTAAAAACAACAGAAAAGTTCTTAAACCATTTTTTTCTCATGCATTTACTAGTATGTTTTCTGTACGGTTTGGAAACTGAAGCCCTAATACTTGTGGTTTGATCACATCATTATGAGCTCTAGTACAATACTGATGATTGAATTTAAGGAAGCTACTGCAACAGTTTATTGGCTGGAATTCATTTCATGAGAATAATTGCCTGTGCAAAAACACTCTGACATCCTGATAATTTACTCTCCTCCATGTCATCCATGATGTTCATGTCTGTCCACTGGTTTGTCTAGATCAGACTCTTATTCCTCGGCTGGATCGTGTCGAGACTTTGAAGCTGCACTGAAACTCACATCTGGACCTTCGACCCGTTGGACCCCATTGAAGACACTATATGGAGAAACATCCTGGAATGTTTTCCTCAAAAACCTTCATTTCTTTTCCACTGAAGAAAGAAAGACATCTTGGATGACATAGGGAAGAGTAAATTATCAGGACATTTTATTACTGAACTACTCCTTTAAACAACTATAGTTATCAACACTGAACTAACAGTTCATGGAAAAGTCCTCCAGGTAGTTTGACATCAAAAACATGAAAGCAAATTTCACTCCATGTATTCTCACTCAGAGGGCTGTAAAACTAGGGGTTGGTTAAGCATTTCCTTATTTCCCCTTCAGGGTGCGAGTGCTTGATTGACAGCTCATTATGTGTGGGATAAAGAACACAAAGCATCCAGTGAAAACACAACAGTGCATGAGGAAAGCCACTGATACGTCAGGTGATGTGGGACTCTCACCTCGGGCCACGGCACGCCTCCTCTCGCCCTGATCTCACCCGAGCCAACACTACAACTGAAGCTGAGGAGGAGTTAGCGCCGTTACTGAGATTACATCACGACCGAGAGCCGGAACTAGCATGTTAGAGGAACTTCACATGTTCAGCAGATCAGATGCATTGTTTTCCCCTGCAGGGCCAGAAAACAGGTGGAAAATCCCAGAGATCCCAGAGAACCAGAGATCCAAGAGAACCAGAGATCCAAGAGAACCAGAGAACCAGAGAACCAGAGATCACAGAGATCCCAGAGCACCAGAGAACCAGAGATCCCAGAGAACCAGATAACCAGAGCACCAGAGAACCCAGAGATCCCAGGGAACCAGAGATCCCAGAGAACCAGAGATCCCAGAGAACCAGAGCACCAGAGAACCAGAGCACCAGAGCACCAGAGAACCAGAGCACCAGAGATCCAAGAGATCCCAGGGAACCAGAGATCCCAGAGATCCCAGAGAACCAGAGCACCAGAGAACCAGAGCACCAGAGAACCAGAGCACCAGAGATCCAAGAGATCCCAGAGAACCAGAGATCCAAGAGAACCAGAGATCCAAGAGAACCAGAGAACCAGAGAACCAGAGATCACAGAGATCCCAGAGCACCAGAGAACCAGAGATCCCAGAGAACCAGATAACCAGAGCACCAGAGAACCCAGAGATCCCAGGGAACCAGAGATCCCAGAGAACCAGAGATCCCAGAGAACCAGAGCACCAGAGAACCAGAGATCCTAGAGAACCAGAGAACCAGAGATCCTAGAGAACCAGAGAACCAGAGATCCCAGGGAACCAGAGAACCAGAGCACCAGAGAACCAGAGATCCTAGAGAACCAGAGAACCAGAGATCCCAGAGAAC
>NC_140229.1:1641813-1666813 GCF_951802725.1 Rutilus rutilus
AATTTTAGTTTCAGCTAACTATAAAAACCCTGTTTTGGATATATCTTTTTTATCACTCCATAAATCAGAAAATACTGTAAACAGACAAAAAAAAAATACATACAAAAATAACACAAAACTATATAAATCAGGAGAATTACACTATATGAACAAACCCCCCAGTAAAAATCTTCAGAATAGATAGGAAGAAAAAGAAAACTGTAAATTTTGGTGTATATAATAAGTGATACTGAAGTGGAGAAAATACTCTTTAAAGATATGTATTGTCATTGAAATCTGCAGACACAAACAGATAAAGTGCAATAAAATAAACACTTAAAAGTGTAGTTTGGATGTTTTCCTCAACTAGTCTGAAACAACACAGTATGAGATGCCAAACGGTCTCGAAAAAAACCTCTAAATCGACTAGTGCATGAAAAAACAATGTACGTTTTACTCTAAAGCATTTCAGCTTCCCTCACTAAAGACAGACCCTGAGCGTTTAATTGTTCTAATTCCTGAGAGCTTCTCCAGGCTTCATGTTGTCCTGCTTTCAATCTCCCAGCATCCCAACCGTGAGCCATTGGTGAGCGAGAGAAAGATGATCCTCATGAATATGCAAATCCAGCACAATGCACTGTCACGGAGAATGAGACAATGAGCGAGGCTTTGAAGTCACTCACCGGGAATGCTGGGTAAGCAAAACAAAACTCCTCAAGAGGACTAAGAAAGCGTCACAGCAAGAATCATGCGGGGGACGCTGGGTAAAGAGGCATAATCACTCTTCTAGAAACAGCTTTTTAGAGCATTTTAAAACCCGCTGATGCCAATGTGCCGCTGCAAGGGGTTTAACAAAAGGGCAAAACTATTTGGAGGAAGTTTAGAAAGGAAAACCAATGTGGGAATTGATTCATTACAGTAACGGCTGACTTCTATAAGCATATTTTTATGCATCATAACAGTGCAAGATTTTCCGTTTAGCATCTAAAACAGACATATAACAGCTAAAGGACAATATCTGAGTATTATACGTTTTTACACAATGAAACTGTGAATGTTCACTCGTGCTTTACGACTGATATTTGCACACTTGTACTACCATTAAAAATGTAAGTCGGTATTTTTATTTTTATTTTATTTTTGAAAGAATGAATACTTTCTTTCGGCAAGGACATATTAAATTGATCAAAAGTGACAGTAAAGACATGCATAATGTAACAAAAGATTTCTTCTTTTGAAATATTCCTCTTATTTACAGTACAAATGTCTTCAACACTGATAATAATCATGAAGGTTTCTTGAGCATTAAATCAGCATTTCTGAAGGATACATGTGACACTGAATTAAATAAAATTAATGCATTTTTAGCTAACTGTGATTTTGTTTATGTACATTTATGAAATGCATAACTCAGATCACTGTAATGTGGACTCATGCACTTTCTGTAAAGCTGCTCTGAAATGATGTGTATTGTGAAAAGCGCTACACAAATAAACCTGAATTGAACTGAACTGAAGACTGGAGTAATGATGCTTTGATCACAGGAATAAATGACACTTTACTGTATATTCGCATAGAAAACAGCAGTTCTACATCGTAATAATATTTCACTATTTTCACTGTATTTTTGACCAAATAAATGCAGCCTTGGTGAGCAGAAGAGACTTCTTTCCACAACATTACAACATCTTGCCGACCCCAAACTTAGTGTATAAGTATAAGAAATAGGCTCTTCTGGTGTGTAAAACACCAAGAAAGGATTCTGCAGACGCCATGACGTGAGCGACACCTGTAAACATCTCACCTGAGAAGCATCACGGTCATCTTACTAAAGCAAACACGGCTCATAACAAGAAATGGCACAGATGCATTGGGGTGTGTGTGTGTGTGTGTGCGTGTGTGTGTGTGTGTGTGTGTGTGTGTGTGTGTGTGTGTGTGTGTGTGTGTGTGTGTGTGTGTGTGTGTGTGTGTTTAATCAGCTGTGTTTGGGTTCTTACACACACAGGCCACTGGTTAATTAGCAGGTAAATATCTGAGCTTGTAATCCAAGGTTCAAACTGAAGAACTAAGTAACTCAGACTCATTCCAGGAGAAGTGGAAGTGAATCCCACAGATGTGACGTCTCAGTCAGTGTGACTCAAATGAAGTGTTAAAATGAAATAAATGAAATTATAATCCTTTTATAATTTTATTTTATTTTTGTACTTTTTGTTGTTAAATTCTGATTGTTTGTGTTGTATTTTGTGGTTTTAAAATTTTGTTTTGTTGATTGTTCGAGATAAATAAAAATGAAATGAACTGAAGTGTGTTATGACTGTGTGTTTTCACTGCAGGAGCTCTAGAGTTTCTGTGCTTCACTAAGTAGTGCGCATGTGTAAATGACATCAGCTCGTGTTAGTGTGAGCACTAATGAGAAAACTCAATATCTGAGAAACAGATTATGAAACATCAGTCCTCTGTATGAAAACCATAAACCTCGATTTCATCTAATGTAAGTTAATTATAAGAACCTTAGACATTAAAGGGGCGGCTGATTATGATTTCTTTAGTTAGTGTGTAATGTTGCTGTTTGAGCATAAACAACATCTGCAAAGTTACAACGCTCAAAGTTCAAAGCAAAGGGAGATATTTGCTTTTACAGAAATCGCTTTTTAAGGACTACAACAAACGGCTGGTAGAGACTACACCACATTCCTCCCGGGTTAGTGACATCACCAACCCTAGAATTTACATAAGCCCCGCCCCCGGAACACGATTTATAGATCATCATGACAGAATATGCTATTCAATGACTAGAAGATAACTACACATAAGCTTCATAAACTCTTCAACTAATCATTCAGAAATGTCCTGTTGCTTCTACATGTTGTCACTTCTCGAGTCTCTCCATCATTGTCTGACTCCGGTTTGAACATAAAAGGCTAAAGGTTTTTGAATTGTTCAGTGCTTGTCTGTGTGAGATAAAAGGACACAAGCTCTTGAAGCTCCGCCCTCTGCGCCGGGAGCAGCAGCTCATTTGCATTTAAAGGGACAGACACAAAACTGTGTTTTTGCTCACCCTCAAAAAGTGACAAAATTAACATGCGATATAAAAATATCTGTGGGGTATTTTGAGCTAAAACTTCACACACACTCTGGGGACATCAGAGACTTATTTTACATCTTGTGAAAAGGGGCATAACACCACCCCTTTAATATATTACTAATGTACAGTAGAATGTACTTCTCAGAGTTTATTAAAAGTTTATTAAAAAGTGTTTTTAAGAAATATTACACAATTTCCATCTATGTTCTAAAACTCTGCCAAAAAAAAAAAACAAGGAGAAAGGAATTGTTCATATTTCATTTGATTACATTTTAAAAGATTAAATAAATCATAACATTTTTATGCATTAATTTAATTACCTCTGTTTTTTGATAATAAATTTGTATTAAATCATAAAACACAGAATCCAGAAATATTAAAACACAGACAAGACAGAGTTTCTGGAAAATAAAACACAATTCATAGGGCGATATTGTTAAAATTCTATTAAATTGTTAAAGTTGTATAAATTCAATTGATTAGATTTCCTTTTTGATTATTCAACTTTAATAAACCATTAAAACAGAAAACAAAAAACATACTCAGAATTTTGGGAAAAAATTTAATGAAATTTGGGGGGGGGAAATTAAACAGATTTCAAAGGGCCCTAATTATATTCAAGTGAAGCAAAATTTTAAGTATGATGGAGAAAATGAAGCCTTTAGTTCATCTAAGATTCATCCATCCTGGCCAGATATTTGTGTGTAAAGCGGTTAAATCTGCTGCACCTGTGGACAAGCGACCGGTTTCACACA
Source organism: Rutilus rutilus (assembly GCF_951802725.1). Taxonomy (NCBI): domain Eukaryota; kingdom Metazoa; phylum Chordata; class Actinopteri; order Cypriniformes; family Leuciscidae; genus Rutilus; species Rutilus rutilus. The sequence continues at coordinate 1,645,633 of NC_140229.1, forward strand.
CATTTGTCCATTGTGTCGGAGACGCGTCGTGATTTTCCATCATCAAGGCCAAAAACAGCACCAGTTTCTAACGAGACGGCTAGTGCCAAATCATCAGTTTATTCAAAGAGATTATACACATTATACAACACTCTAAATTCAGATTGGATGAGCTAAAACAATTGCTCATTCTGATTATTAATTGAACAAATTGACCATAAAGCAGTTGTTTACACTTTATCAAAGCAAAAAGCCACGACAGGCCGTGCATCGAGTGATTTTACCCCAGTTAATGTCTAAAAACACCCCTTAAACGTGGTAAAAACACAGCCTTGAGTGGCTTGCTTTCTGTGCGTCCTGATTCAGCAACAGGACAAACAGACTTTTATGTGAGTTTTATAAAGAGCAGCGTCTCCACACACCACAGCTCAACACTTCCCTCTTTATCCTGCGTTACTGATCATTCTGGCTCCTCTAATATTCACATCCGTCAGTGATCAGTCATAGTTTCCAGTTACACATTCATAAACCTTTTCATTTTGGAGTTTTAAGAAAGGTTTTAGTCTTTGTTTCTTGTTGAAATGCTGCTTTTGCTGTGCATGAGAAACATGACACCATTTCTACAGTCTGAATGCAACTACCAATGACCAATCATGAGTCAGTATGCAAATATCACAATGACATCACTGCTGATTTTGAAAAGTGATGTAAGTCAAGGGGAATTTTTTTACTTCAATCTGAATTATATGTGTGTGTGTATATATATATATATATATATATATATATATATATATATATATATAGAGAGAGAGAGAGAGAGAGAGAGAGAGAGTCACAGGTGTATACAATATATATACCAATGAAAACAGACTGCATATGTATATTTATGCAGATATATGATGTTTTTATTACTCAACAGGAGAGTAAGGTGTTTTATTGAACAGATAATCTGCCATATGAAGCTCACTGTAAAGCATTATCTATTGTGAAGATCATTTCATCATGGTTGTTGTTTTCTTCCGCAAAATGCATGTAGTTTTGTTTATTATTATTAATGTTTTTTTTTATTTATTATTAATATTAATATATTTTTTTTTTATTATATTTTTTTTATTTTATGTTGTTTATTATAGGCCAACAGTTCTCATATTTGTTGAACTGAAAATATACAAATAAAAGCTAATTCAAAATATTAATAAATAATATTTATATATAATTTAATAGTATATTAATTATACTAAAATAACCCTGCTGAATAATAAAAATAATACTAATAGACTGTTGGATGAATATCAGTATTGTCCTCTTTCCAAACTGCAGTGATCCAGTCGCACTAATAAAGCAGATTAAAACTGAACCTGTGTGATGGTTTTAGCTTGTTTTCTGCACACTGACTATCCCGAAAAACAGACACACGCTTGTCTGCGACTCCAGTAAAACAGTATTACAGACAGAATCACTGGAGCGCTCGACCGACCAACACCCAGAGCTGCGGGTTAACACTCTGATGATGAGAAACACAAACAATGACTCTATTCTGGACACACCACACAACAAATCCATGTTCACAGAGGTAGATTCAGTCGATTACTGATGAATTACTGAAAACATGGCGTTACTGGAACCACAGAGCAGTTCGTTTGCAGGCATTTATTTGTGCAATAATTCAGTGCTCATTTATTACACTTATACCACAGTTACCGACAACACCAACATTTCAAGACTTTATCTACACAAAGCAAATGCATTTATAAATGATATTTATTAAATTCTAATAATAACTTTTTTTATGGTTTTAGTTTTAGTTAACTATAATAACCCTGGTGCAGACATCCACTGTACTGTATGCGCATTACTGTAAATGTGATTTCAGTCAAAGGCCGTTCTGTGATCATCTCCGGCCCGTCACAGATGTTGCACATGGATCTTAACATGAACTGAACCCACAGCATTCCTTTAGCATTTACTTCCCATTATTAATGTGCGAAAACACGCGGCCAACCTGCCAAACTCACAGGAGCGTTTAATGAAGGGGTTTTTGGTAAGTGTCTGAGCACAATGGAACCCGAAGGCTCTAATTAAGACAGTCCAACAAAGCCGAACCGACACCAGGGGTCACGACCCCGACCCATAAACCCTCACTGACCCCCACACCTGCCTGATTACATTAGACTCTGTGTATGTGTGTGTGTTTCAGATGCACAGAGCCTCGGCATCACTCTTACAGTGATCTACTCTACTCTAATCTACTCTAATCTACTCTAATCTACTCTACTCTACTCTACTCTACTCTACTCTACTCTACTCTACTCTACTCTACTCTAATCTATTCCACTCTAATCTACTCTAATCCACTCTACTCTAATCTATTCCACTCTACTCTACTCTAATCCACTCTACTCTAATATATTCCACTCTACTCTATTCCACTCTACTCTACTCTAATCCACTCTACTCTACTCTATTCCACTCTACTCTAATCCACTCTACTCTAATCTATTCCACTCTACTCTAATCTACTCCACTCTATTCCACTCTACTCTAATCCACTCTACTCTACTCTAATCCACTCTACTCTAATCTACTCCACTCTAATCCACTCTACTCTAATCTATTCCACTCTAATCTACTCTAATCCACTCTACTCTAATCTACTCCACTCTAATCTACTCTAATCCACTCTACTCTAATCTACTCCACTCTAATCTACTCTAATCCACTCTACTCTAATCTGTTCCACTCTACTCTACTCTAATCTATTCCACTCTACTCTACTCTAATCTATTCCACTCTAATCTACTCTAATCCACTCTACTCTAATCTACTCCACTCTAATCTACTCTAATCTATTCCACTCTAATCTACTCTAATCCACTCTACTCTACTCTATTCTACTCCACTCCACTCCACTCTACTCTACTCTACTCTACTCTAATCTATTCCACTCTAATCTACTCTAATCCACTCTACTCTAATCTACTCCACTCTAATCTACTCTAATCCACTCTACTCTAATCTATTCCACTCGAATCTACTCTAACCCACTCTACTCTAATCTACTCCACTCTACTCTATTCCACTCTACTCTAATCCACTCTACTCTAATCTACTCCACTCTAATCTACTCTAATCTATTCCACTCTAATCTACTCTAATCCACTCTACTCTAATCTATTCCACTCTAATCTACTCTAATCCACTCTACTCTAATCTACTCCACTCTAATCTACTCTAATCCACTCTACTCTAATCTATTCCACTCTACTCTATTCTAATCCACTCTACTCTAATCTATTCCACTCTACTCTACTCTAATCCACTCTACTCTACTCTATTCAACTCTACTCTAATCCACTCTACTCTAATCTATTCCACTCTACTCTACTCTATTCCACTCTACTCTAATCCACTCTACTCTAATCTATTCCACTCTAATCCACTCTACTCTAATCTATTCCACTCTACTCTACTCTAATCCACTCTAATCCACTCTACTCTAATCCACTCTACTCTAATCTATTCCACTCTACTCTACTCTATTCCACTCTACTCTAATCCACTCTACTCTAATCTATTCCACTCTAATCCACTCTACTCTAATCTATTCCACTCTACTCTACTCTAATCCACTCTAATCCACTCTACTCTAATCCACTCTACTCTAATCTATTCCACTCTACTCTATTCCACTCTACTCTAATCTATTCCACTCTAATCCACTCTACTCTAATCTATTCCACTCTACTCTAATCTACTCTACTCTAATCTACTCCACTCTACTCTAATCCACTCTACTCTACTCTATTCCACTCTACTCTAATCCACTCTACTCTAATCTATTCCACTCTACTCTACTCTAATCCACTCTACTCTACTCTATTCCACTCTACTCTAATCCACTCTACTCTAATCTATTCCACTCTATTCCACTCTACTCTACTCTAATCCACTCTACTCTAATCTATTCCACTCTACTCTAATCCACTCTAATCCACTCTACTCTAATCCACTCTACTCTAATCTATTCCACTCTACTCTATTTCACTCTACTCTACTCTAATCCACTCTAATCCACTCTACTCTACTCTAATCTATTCCACTCTACTCTATTCCACTCTACTCTAATCTACTCCACTCTACTCTAATCTATTCCACTCTACTCTAATCCACTCTACTCTACTCTATTCCACTCTACTCTAATCTACTCCACTCTACTCTACTCTATTCCACTCTACTCTAATCTACTCCACTCTACTCTAATCTATTCCACTCTACTCTACTCTAATCTATTCCACTCCACTCTACTCTAATCTATTCCACTCTACTCTATTCTATTCCACTCTACTCTATTCTATTCCACTCTACTCTAATCCACTCTACTCTATTCCACTCTACTCTACTCTAATCTAATCTACTCTAATCCACTCTACTGTAATCTACTCTACTCTACTCCACTCTACTCTAATCTACTTTAATCTACTCTACTCCACTCTACTCTAATCTAATCTACTCCACTCTACTTTACTCTACTCTATTCATTAACTAAACCTAAAACCATGAAAACATTTGCATTATGTTAACTGGCATAAAAAAATCAAATATGAAAAACAAACTTTAAAATTATTTTATTTATAATAATATTTTAATTTGTTGGCAAGGTAACATTTCTCATTTTTATTTAGTTTAACTTGATGTACAATTTTTAAAAACGTTTAATTCATCAAAGAATCCTGAAAAAAGTATCACAGGTTATAAAAAAAAACACTGAGTGAGCAGCACAACTTTCTCCAACATTGATAATAAATCTACATATTAGAATAATTTCTGAAGGATCATGAAGATTGGAGTAATGGCTGATAAAAAAAAAATCACCTTTGCATCACAGAAATAAATTATATTTTAAAGTATATTAAAATGGACAATCATTATTTTAAATTGTAATAATATTTTTTTTTCTGCATTTTTGATCACATAAATGCAGACTTGATGAGCATAAGAGACTTCTTTCAAAAACATAAAAAATAGTAATGTTTTCAAACTTTTGACAGGTACTGTATGCATGTATATATATACACACACACACACAATGTCAAGAGTATATATACATATATATATATTTTTTTTATTTCTTAATTTGTTATAAAACTAATTATAATAATGTGCTGGCGACAGATGCACGGTGGTGAAGGTCTGGCTCAGGGTTTGGGTGATTATAGATAAAAGGACGAGGTCAAGAGTTCATGCACCAGTGTTCATATTCACACTGTAGAGACAAAGCGATTACACAGCGCTGCGCTAACGAGGCTCTGAGCAACCGGTGGCGCCACCTGACTCCACTCGCCAATTAAAATCCCACAAACCACGCCGGCCCACACCAGAACACACGCAAATATCAAAGAAACCCAGAAGAAAGTGCACAAAGAAAGAAGAAACAAAGAGCAGCAAAACAAGCCAGGCTTTAGGATCAGAAAAACAAAAACTGATCTTCTCACAGGCGTTTTGATGTCTCTCATACAGGCTGTGATTGTGTGTGAGGACGGCCAGGGGACATTCACACAACACACAATAAAACACACTGACCACCAGTCAAAGGTCAAGTGTGTCGGTTCTGTCACTGCTACCAAACAAAATCAATACATAGTGTCAGAGGTCACACTCAAACAAACAGATCATGGCAAATGTAGCATAGCTAAATCTGCATATATGACAAGATGCAAATATGTTTAAAAAATACAGATATAACTGTAATATATATAGTATTGTATGTCTTTATTGTCCACCAAAGTGGAAAATTGCCTTGTATAATTATGCACACTTATTAATAATAATATATTGAGAATTTGTAATTGATATTACAAAAAGTATTTATTTTTATTATTAATATTTATATAATTATTTTATTTTAATTATATATTTTTATGTTGTTTAATATAGGCCAACAGTTCTCTTATTTGTTTCCCCTTATTTAGGATTTCATGATCCTTTAATTTATAGATATGACCAGTGAATTAGTTTGAATACTGTTTTAACAGCAGATCAGACTGGCAATAGGAGAGGGCAGTTTATAAAGGAGATCAGGAGTGATTATTAGAGAAATAAAAGGCTAGATAAGCTAGAAGTCATTTCTTAACCTTTAAAGTCTAAAGATGTCAGCAGCAGCACAGCTTTATAAAATGCACACTGTGACATCACTGTGACATCACTTAGAATGTTTAGACAGTAACTACTCAGTTTGTTTGTTTGCAAGATTTGAAGACAACGGTATTCATTCTGCACGTTTTACTCTGCTCGATTGCATATTCTGTTAGATATAATAGTCTGATATTTTCAGTCTGCAAGATTGTGTAAGTTTGCACGGTTGTCTAGAAGATTCAGTGCCTCTGGGACTACCACTGCCTCTGAGACTACCACTGCATCTGAGACTGTAAGTGCCACTCAGACTGTCAGTGCCAGACTACCACTGCCTCTGAGACTGACATTGCATCTGAGATTCCCACTGCCTCTGAGACTCCCACTGCATCTGAGACTTCCACTGCCTCTGAGATTCCCACTGCATCTGAGAGTCCCACTGCCTCTGAGACTGACACTCCATCTGACACTGTAAGTGCCACTCAGACTACCACTGCCTCTGAGACTGCCACTACAACTGAGACTGCCATCACCTCTGAGACTGCCAGTGCCAATCAGACTGACAGTAAAACCGAGACTGCCTCTGCCTCTGAGACTCACACTGCATCTGAGACTGCCACTGCATCTGCCACTCACTGTAAGTGCCACTCAGACTGACACTGCCTCTGAGGCTGCCACTACAACTGAGACTGCCTATGACATTCCCACTGCATCTAAGACTGACACCGCCACTGAGACTCACACTGCCTTTGAGACGTCCACTACAAATAAGACTCCCACTGCCTCTGAGACTGACACTGCATCTGACACTGTAAGTGCCACTCAGACTGACACTGGCTCTGAGTCTCCCACTGCCTCTGAGACTACCACTGCCTCTGAGACTCCCACTGCCTCTGAGACTCCCACTGCCTCTGAGACTCGCACTGCATCTAAGACTCCCACTGCCTCTGAGACTCCCACTGCATCTAACACTGTAAGTGCCACTCTGACTGCCACTGCATCTGAGACTCCCACTGCCTCTGAGACTTGCACTGCATCTAAGACTGCCACTGCCTCTGAGACTCCCACTGCCTCTGAGACTTGCACTGCATCTAAGACTGCCACTGCCTCTGAGACTTGCACTGCATCTAAGACTGCCACTGCCTCTGAGACTCCCACTGCCTCTGAGACTTGCACTGCATCTAAGACTGCCACTGCCTCTGAGACTCCCACTGCCTCTGAGACTTGCACTGCATCTAAGACTGACACTGCCTCTGAGACTCCCACTGCCTCTGAGACTTGCACTGCATCTAAGACTGCCACTGCCTCTGAGACTCGCACTGCATCTGACACTGTAAGTGCCACTCAGACTGACACTGGCTCTGAGTCTCCCACTGCCTCTGAGACTCCCACTGCCTCTGAGACTCCCACTGCCTCTGAGACTCGCACTGCATCTAAGACTCCCACTGCCTCTGAGACTCGCACTGCATCTAAGACTCCCACTGCCTCTGAGACTCCCACTGCATCTAACACTGTAAGTGCCACTCTGACTGCCACTGCATCTGAGACTGCCACTGCCTCTGAGACTCCCACTGCCTCTGAGACTTGCACTGCATCTGAGACTGCCACTGCCTCTGAGACTCCCACTGCCTCTGAGACTTGCACTGCATCTAAGACTGCCACTGCCTCTGAGACTCGCACTGCATCTGACACTGTAAGTGCCACTCAGACTGACACTGGCTCTGAGTCTCCCACTGCCTCTGAGACTCCCACTGCCTCTGAGACTCCCACTGCCTCTGAGACTCGCACTGCATCTAAGACTCCCACTGCCTCTGAGACTCCCACTGCATCTAACACTGTAAGTGCCACTCTGACTGCCACTGCATCTGAGACTGCCACTGCCTCTGAGACTCCCATTGCCTCTGAGACTCGCACTGCCTCTAAGACTGCCACTGCCTCTGAGACTCCCACTGCCTCTGAGACTCCCACTGCCTCTGAGACTCCCACTGCCTCTGAGACTCCCACTGCCTCTGAGACTCGCACTGCCTCTGAGACTCGCACTGCATCTAAGACTGCCACTGCCTCTGAGACTCCCACTGCCTCTGAGACTCCCACTGCATCTGAGACTGCCACTGCCTCAGACTCCCACTGCCTCTGAGACTGCCACTGCATCTGAGACTGCCACTGCCTCAGACTCCCACTGCCTCTGAGACTACCACTGCCTCTGAGACTTCCACTGCATCTGAGAGTCCCACTGCATCTGAGGCTGCCACTACAACTGAGACTCCCACTGCATCTGAGACTGCCTCTGAGACTCCCACTGCACCTGATATTCCCACTGCCTCTGAGACTGTCACTGCTTCTCAACTGCCACTGGATCTGATACAGTTTTTGCTTCTCAGACATCCACTATCTCTGAGACTGCCACTCCCTGAAGACTTGAACCCCTTTTAACATCTGTCTCATTCTTTATACAGTGAAATAAAAAATACCTTTTTACTCTTGGATTTCTTTCCTATTCTCTGTACTTTTCTGTAGGAAAGTAAATGCATGCCACTGCGAAGTGCACGGTAGGAGCCACAATAAATGCAATACACTAGAAATGCTTTTCATGTCTGAAATCATTCCACAGTGAAAAGCAATGGCGTCTTATTTCACTTAATAATTAAACACTAAACATAAATTTGCTTTTTTATTTATTTATAATTTGCACCAAATTATCAGATGTAATCTGTAAATGTAATCAGATCAAATAAATAGCATTACAACAGTTTGGCACTTTACACCTCTCAAGTGTTGTGGAGTAATTTTGGAGAATGAAGAATGAAATGTTTTCTTTAAAGGAGTGGCAAAGGTGGTGTTATAAGAAGATGAAAATATTTTGATAATTCTTTAATTAGTTTTAATTCAGTAACTGTCTTTGCTTTGGAAGAATGTATTTACGTTGCCATAAAGAAATGATGCAATGATCGGCACAATATATATAGCCTATATACATTTATATATTTCTTTTTATATCATATTTTGTTTTTGTATTTCATATTATTATTTTACTATGTACACATTTTATTTTCCATTATATCTTTATAATTGTATTCTTTTTATAATACATTATTATTCTATTGTGTATAAATACAAGTATAAATATATGCATATTTCTATGTATATTTTTTCATGTACTGTATGTATTTCATTATGGGGTCACAGGGAACAAAGCGTCTCTCGGGTTTCTCAGACAGGCGGATATTTCTGTGACCTATTCATCACAGTCCTCACAGCAGATTTACGGCGCACGAGAGTCGGATACGGATAGCTGGAGAAACTCTCACCTGTGTGTGTCTGTCTGAGGACGTCACAGTCTGACCATCTGACCTTTCACCTGTCACACACCTGACAGAAAAAGAGAGACTCATTTCAGAAGGATCACGTGACTCTGAATGGGTGAATGATTCTATTTATGATGTCAAATAAAAACTCTCATTAGTCCTTAAAAAGAAGAGTGTTTATTTGAAATAGAAATATTTTGTAACATTACAAATGTTACAATCAGGGTTTGAAATTAACACCCGCCAAACCGCCAAATGCGGGTAAAAATCAACTGGGGTGGGTAACGCTGTCAAATCACTGGCCAATTTGGCGTGTTACTTTATTATGTTTACTCACTTTGTGGAAGTTCGTGGAACTTTAACACAAATACTCAACTCGTGAGTCATCATGATATATTAAATACAGCGAATTGTGCAGAATCTGCTCATATCTGGCTTACTTGAACATGACCATCACTACGCAACAAATAACAGCGTGCTTGAAAAAAAGCATTTGGTTAACAAAAAGACATTGTTATTTTCCAGCATCCTACATTTTTTTATGTTCTTTGTACTGTATTGACTATTGATCTGTCATTTTTGGTGAAAAGGATGTGGATGAAAGAAGGGATATATATATATACTATATATATAATATATATAATTATAATTTTTTTGGCTAGTAGAATGGCCGGTAACTTAAACATTTTGTAACCAAAGTGGCCAGTGAGTGAAAAAGTAAATTTCAAACCCTGTTTACAATGTAACATTACTCTCACTTTTGATCAATTTAATGCGTCCATGTGTTACTTTCTCATCACTGAGCCTGTGAATCAGTGAAATAACGAAGCTAGTGCTTCACATCTGGATTCAAATCACAGTCGATCAGTGCAATGATATCCGACGTCACAGGACGACTCCTCTGACGTTTGTTTTCCACTTCCACAATGTTTCAGTGAATGTTCCCTCACACTCCTCGTCAAAAACACAAGATTGAATGAGTTTGTGAGGGACAGTAGGGGTGAACCAGCACGCCAACAAACTAACAACTCAATTACCAACATTACGTCTCTAAACCTTATCAGATCACAGCGTGACGGAGGACGAGACCTCGGCGGACACAAACATACACCACCGGTCAAAAGTTTGGCATCAAACGGATAGAAATGAATACTTTTATTCATCAAGGACGCATTCAACTGTAAAGACATTTATAATGTTACAAAAGATTCTATTTCAAATAAACACTCTTCTTTAGAACTTTCATTTCATCAAAGAATCCTGGAAAATAAAGTGTTCAGGGTTTCCACAAGAATATGAAGCTGTTTTCAACACTAATAATAATCATAAATGTTTCTTGATCATCAAATCATCATATTAGAGTGATTTCTGAAGGATCATGTGACACTGAAGACTGGAGTAATGATGCTGAAAATCAGCTTTGATCACAGGAATAAATTACACTTTACTGTATATTCACACAGAAAACAGTTATTTTACATTGCAATAATATTTCACTATTTTTACTGTATTTTTGATCAAATAAATACAGCCGTGGTGAGCAGAAGAGACTTTTAAAATCATAAAAAAGTCTTACAGACCCCATTTTTGAATATCCTGTTTTATCAAGAAATATTACAGAAGCAAAATGTGTTCCTGTTTCACGTTGACTTTGAATAAAATGTTTTATTTGCTGCTAGAAACATGAGAATCACGTTCTCTGCTGATAAACAGCATATTTTTCTGTTATTTGCACTTTTCCACGTTGGCGTGCGCGTGTCAGATGGACTCTGATCGATCTCTCGCCGTCTCTCCTCATCCAGAGCCTGTGTTTTCTTCTGCTAATGTATCATAACCTCACTGCAGTCAATAAACGCTGGAAACGCAATCCATCTCTGAAATATCACTCCATTCACTTACTGTAAAGCTGAATATTTGTGCCTACAGATGAGTGGAAACAAGAGGGATGAATCTCTCTGTGACGCGTTCGCGTCAGTCTGTTACTCACTGGTTTGGCAATCGTGTAATTATTTGTAATAATCTTTTTCTGTACTTTTGATTAAATAAATGCAGGCTTGATGCGCATAAGGGACTTAATGTGTGTGCAAAGTAGTACTGTACTATTATACTATTGCTGCAAAATTATCAAAAATGTTAAAATAATAAAGTCACCTTTTCGCGTGTTGTTGTCAGCCTGCACTTCACATAATAGGCCTGTAGGCCTGGGCTTCAATTAACAGACTATGATAGTTTCATCAAATGGTAAACTGTGGCTAAATACAACTGACTTGAATAATATACTTACCATTAATGCTACTTTTGGTGCTGGTTTGTGCAGTGCTTTATGGTCAATTAACATCCATTAGTTCAACGACGCAGATTCAGATCTGTCCATGTATTTTTCTAAATATTTATTTATAAATCATCGCTCAACTTCACATTGTCCAATGAAATTCGAGAGCATCGCTTCCTGAGCAGACTGTGGGATACCTACGTTTACACTAGTGCATTTTCATTTTAAAACATATAACTTTTGCTATGGTTGTGCCTGCCGTCCACACACTCCGGAGTTTTAGACCCTCGAAAACGGAGACTGACCCCGTCAGTCAAGACCATAGACAGTATATAAACTGGACACAGCGACCCCGAAAACCGAAACATTGCCCCCCTGGTCAAGACCGAAGACAGACACACGCAACTTGACAGAAGTGACGCAGTCCATAGCAACGCGTTATAGCAACGACACCTCAGACTAACGGCTACTTTATTTAGGCTACTTTAGTTTTGTACACCTTGTCATGTTAATTATAATCAAATGCATTTAGTTGTATTGACCACAATCTTATCATTGTGGTCTCTCTCTCTCTCTCTCTCTCTCTCACTCACACACACACACACACACACACACGTGACCCCTGTGACCTGTTTCTCCGAGCACAGGCTGGTTAAATTAGCAGCACCTGATCCGTAACCGTGTCCGTCACAGAACGCTCTCATTCACGGCAGGTTCCTCGTCACATGGTCATCATTAGGGTCAGTGGCACACACACACACACACACACACGCGCCTCTTCCCGATCAGCATACGTTGAAACCTCCCGGTGTAATTTTCCATGCACTCTTGCACACAGTGAAGGTGTGTGTGTGTTAATGCAGCTCAACTCCTGAGAGACAGCAGACCATCAGATCAACACATTCAGTCCATTACAGACCAGAACTACAGAACCAGCCTGTTACCAACAACAGCAGTCCAGAACACTACAGTACACTAGACTACACACTACACAACAGTACACTACACTACACTATCTGTAGTGTGTACAGCACACTCGTCCTCTGTATGCAAACCCTGAATGACTTACCACATCTGCTCTAATGTGCAGGACACAACAGAGTATCCCACAATGCAATGTGCTCAACTTCACCTTCCATTTCCAGCATGACAGATGCACCTTTAGCTAAATTAAGTGCAAAAAACACAACTTAAACAATCACCAAAGTCTTTTATTTTAATGCAAAGCTGTTTTTACACCGATGTTCATTTAATAGAAATCATCTGATATTTTACTTCGCATCCAAAATGCTCTAAATACTAAATATCAAACAGAAAAATAATCAAATGAGATTGAAGCAAATGGGCATTTACCATGAGTAAATCATATATATAAGCTATTTAATTTAACTATAATTTATATATAACTAATATTACATTTTTTATTTTATAACTATTTTTATATATTTTATTATAAACTACATATAAACTGTAATACTAAACTAAAACTATATATTTAATATATAAACTATTATTATATATTTTATTGTAAATTATTTTTCACAAACTATTCTTGCGTATTTTATTATTCATTTTTATTATATAAACATTTGCAAAATGATTAATAAACTCGTACACATTTTATTATAAACGTAATGCATAAACTTAAAATATAATATTTAAGCATTTAACATCTTTTTCACTCTGAGAAAATTATTTTACAAAATCAAAACCTATATTACAAATGCAAAATAACTTGGTGAGTTGATAACTGGATGTCACTCGCGATATTAAATATGCTGCATGATAAAGTCATCTTGTGTGACATCTTGCTGGAGATGTTTAGCAGGATTTTTGAAAATATGAATGCATAATGTTTCACATACACTAGTCAAAAAAAAAAATAGCACACAGTACGATCATAATGTTCCCTAAATGACAAGAAGGAGCGCGTTTTAGACTATTTTATACTATTAAGTCATGAAATTGTGGTAAAGCAGCATCTGAGAGGATGAGCGTATGAGTTTATGATTATTATAATTATTACACCATTATCAGGCCTGAACACAAGCGCTGCCAGTGAAACTGAGACAGGATTACAGCTGACAGGGAAGTGGAGGACTGGCTCTTATCTGATGAACATCTCCTCGATGTCACACTGAAACACGCTGGTGCTGTCGGAGGAGCAGAGGTGTTTCAACCACAGAATCATCATCACGTCGCCCAGAAGAACACCAGTACACCATCTAGCAGGATTACAGCCACTATCACTAACCACTAATGACATCAGCGACAGAAAACACACTGATATTAGTGGAAGACTGAAGACATTATGATTTATGGCACACATATGGCACATCATTTACTTATAAATACTCAATATTATCTTGTGTTAAACCATATGACTCTGTATATATTGACTAAAATGTTTATTTACTTATGAATATAAATAGTATATTAATACATATTAATTGCAATAAATGATTTATATTTATAACTAGATACATACATATATATTTATTTTTTTAATTTTTTATTAAATATATAATATATATTAAATTTTTATATATCTTCATTTTTTATATAAGTATATATATTATAAACAAATGTTTGTTAAATAATAAACTTATTTGATTAAAAAATAATCAAATAATTTTTATATATCTTCATTCTTATATTTATATTATATATAATACTATAATATAAATATAAGAATGAAGATATATAAAAATTATTTGATTATTTTTTAATCAAATAAGTTTATTATTTAACAAACATTTGTATATATATTTATATAATTTGATATTTACATGAGCAAATAATGACGACATTAATTTTATAGTGAACTTTCCCTTTAACACTCTTATAAATGTTAATATCTAAACATTGTAATCTGTGCCAGATCTTCATTGCTATATGGGGCTAAAGTGTCCTGGGTCATAAATGTGTTATTATTACGTGAACGCATCGGTATTCCCGAGTGAAGTTTGCTCTATTAATAACTCACGCATGAACGCATGATCATAAACAGTTGTTGTTGTTGGAAGAACACCTTCGTCTGACATCAAACCTGCAACTATGAAGTCGTGTGTGGATTTAGGAATGCAGTGCGTACGTGATAAATCCTACGTTTGATGCATTAGCCAGGATGGGTGGCATATGGACAGTTGCATATTTTGCGGGGGATTTGAGGCTGGTATGATGGGACGGGTGTGCTGGAACTAATTGAGAACACATGAGAGTGAGCAGGACCAGTCAACATGTCCCTTCAGGGCCTCCGTAGGACAGTTCAACAAAACTGACAATCTTTCATCATTTACCACGGCCCTGTAAATGCATGCGACTCACAAAAGAAGAGATGACGTTCTTCTATACAATGAAACTAAATAGAAACAGACATTGTTGTGCAACAACAACAACAAAAATCATAAAAGCATAATAACAATATTCCATATACATCTTGTGCACTATATTCCTTCTGAAATGATATGATGATTTTATGTGATTGTGAGGAACAGACTGAAAGTGAAAAATCTTGCCCTCCACCGTGACTCTCGCTATATTTGCATATTTAAATTTACTACACTGCAAATCATCATGTGAATTCATACTTGATTTAAATATGTAATGAATTAATAAATACATTTAAATTTGCATATATAAATGTACTACTTTGCAGTTCATCATGTGACTATACTTAATTGAAATATGTAATGAATTAATAAATACATTTACATATATAAATTTACTACTTTGCAGTTCACCATGTGACTATACTTAATTTAAATATGTAAAAAAATTACATTTCAATTTGCATATATACATTTACTACTTTGCAGTTCATCATGTGATTTTATACCTAATTTAAATATGTAATAAATTGATATTTAAATGTGCATATTTAAATTTGCTAAGTAAATATAATTATATGAAACTGGAAACGATGTCATTCATTTCCAGTTATTTTTGCAGAGCTAAAGAAGTCTGTTATTGCAAACTGGTATTTGATATAATTTTATTTTAATTTATTATTTTATGTACATTTCACATTTGTCTGCTACATTTCATAGGGCCTTATAATTGTAAAAACTGTAATAAATTATTAAGTTGTTAAAGTTTTATGAATCAAATTGATTAGACATGCTTTTTGATTATTAAAATGTAATTAAACCATTAAATCAGAATCCAGAATAGAATAATATGTAGTGCAAATAGTTTCACCGTTTACTATACTTCTGTTCTTCTAGTTACAAAATAATACATTAAAACATTACGTAAAATCATTTTGTTCAATGCACAGGAAATATTTGCACTTATTTTTCAAGAATAAGTCCAAAAACCAAGACGAAAACCCACACACATCTCTTTCTGTGTTTCAGAGGAGAAAGAAAGTCACAGTGAGTAAAGTTTCAGGCTTTTCCCTGTAATAGTGCAGATCATATAAAGTGTGCGAGCTCATTCTAGGTAAAGCTCTGCAGGATCATGAGCGTCTGGAGCTCTGGTTCTCACCTGCGTTCCCTAGAGCAAACTAAAACTCATTTCTGAACATATACTGCGCAATTAAAATGTTTAGGGTTCGACAGCCAGCGTCAGGCTGAAGGAAACAATAGAACGTGTGTTTAAGACCTTAAAAGTTTCCATGCACGCATCCAGTTCCTCTGTCAGAACAATAAAAGCAGCATAAAGAGCGAGAGAATGTGATTCAGCGACAGCAGACTCTTCCCTGACTGAGAACACAACACGAGGCAATATTCTCTATCTCTCACACACACACATACACACACATATATATATAAATAACGTTCAGCATGTTTGTTTGTTTGTGTGTGTGTGATTGTGAGTGAGTGTGAGTGTGAGTGTGAGTGTGTGTGTGTGTGTGTGTGTGTGTGTGTGTGTGTGTGTGTGTGTGCGTGTGTGTGAATGTGCGAATGAGTGTGTGTGAGTGTGAGTGTGTGCGAGTGTGCGTGTATGTGTATGTGCAGACATGTGTGTGTGTGTGTGTGTGTGTGTGTGTGTGTGTGTGAGAGTGAGTGAGTGTGTGTGCGTGTATGTGTGCGTATGTGTGTGAGTGAGTGCGTGTGTGAGTGTGTGCGTATGTAAGTGTGTGTGAATGAGTGTGTGCATGTGTGATTGTGAGTGAGTGTGAGTGTGAGTGTGCGTATGTGAGTGTGTGTAAGCCGAGATTGCAGAAGAACCGCACAGCTGTTGGGAGTTTGGCTGCATCTGCCACAACTGTGATTTCATGGAACAAAGCAGGAATGCCATCAAACTGTCAGGCCTCACAAACACACACACACACGTCTGTCTCCACCTATTTTAGCCTTCGCTCTGACGTTCGGCTGCGTCTCAAACACTCATAACTATCTCAGCAGCCACATTTATTTCTATATACAGTCCTGATTGTTTCAAAGCAGATTCACTTTGTTCAATGATTCAGAGTCAATGATGCAAAGTTCAAATACGAGACATCCAAATTCAGCTCTACTGAAGACAACACTGTCATTATTCAGATCAATTCAGTTATTTTTTTGTTCTCATCCGATTGTGTCAGTGCTGATAATTCTATAATATTAGTGTATATTACATTATGGAAGAGAAGTTGCAATTCTTCTCTATTGTGTCATATATCTGAGTGAAACGAACACACAGGCGCTGAGAGTCCCGCGTCCCGAACACACAGGCGCTGAGAGTCCCGCGTCCCGAACACACAGGAGCTGAGAGTCCCGTGTCCCGAACACACAGGAGCTGAGAGTCCCGCGTCCCGAACACACAGGCGCTGAGAGTCCCGTGTCCCGAACACACAGGCGCTGAGAGTCCCGTGTCCCGAACACACAGGAGCGAGAGTCCCACGTCCCGAACACACAGATGCTGAGAGTCCCGCGTCCCGAACACACAGGCGCTGAGAGTCCCGTGTCCCGAACACACAGGAGCGAGAGTCCCACGTCCCGAACACACAGATGCTGAGAGTCCCGCGTCCCGAACACACAGATGCTGAGAGTCCCGCGTCCCGAACACACAGATGCTGAGAGTCCCGTGTCCCGAACACACAGATGCTGAGAGTCCCGTGTCCCGAACACACAGATGCTGAGAATCCCGCGTCCCGAACACACAGATGCTGAGAGTCCCGCGTCCCGAACACACAGATGCTGAGAGTCCCGTGTCCCGAACACACAGATGCTGAGAGTCCCGCGTCCCGAACACACAGATGCTGAGAGTCCCGCGTCCCGAACACACAGATGCTGAGAGTCCCGCGTCCCGAACACACAGATGCTGAGAGTCCCGTGTCCCGAACACACAGATGCTGAGAGTCCCACGTCCCGAACACACAGATGCTGAGAGTCCCGTGTCCCGAACACACAGGCGCTGAGAGTCCCGTGTCCCGAACACACAGATGCTGAGAGTCCCGTGTCCCGAACACACAGATGCTGAGAGTCCCGCGTCCCGAACACACAGATGCTGAGAGTCCCGTGTCCCGAACACACAGATGCTGAGAGTCCCGCGTCCCGAACACACAGATGCTGAGAGTCCCGCGTCCCGAACACACAGATGCTGAGAGTCCCGTGTCCCGAACACACAGATGCTGAGAGTCCCACGTCCCGAACACACAGATGCTGAGAGTCCCACGTCCCGAACACACAGATGCTGAGAATCCCGCGTCCCGAACACACAGATGCTGAGAGTCCCGCGTCCCGAACACACAGATGCTGAGAGTCCCGTGTCCCGAACACACAGATGCTGAGAGTCCCACGTCCCGAACACACAGATGCTGAGAGTCCCGTGTCCCGAACACACAGATGCTGAGAGTCCCGTGTCCCGAACACACAGGCGCTGAGAGTCCCGTGTCCCGAACACACAGATGCTGAGAGTCCCGTGTCCCGAACACACAGATGCTGAGAGTCCCGTGTCCCGAACACACAGATGCTGAGAGTCCCGTGTCCCGAACACACAGGCGCTGAGAGTCCCGTGTCCCGAACACACAGGCGCTGAGAGTCCCGTGTCCCGAACACACAGATGCTGAGAGTCCCGTGTCCCGAACACACAGATGCTGAGAGTCCCGTGTCCCGAACACACAGGCGCTGAGAGTCCCGTGTCCCGAACACACAGATGCTGAGAGTCCCGTGTCCCGAACACACAGATGCTGAGAGTCCCGTGTCCTGAACACACAGGCGCTGAGAGTCCCGTGTCCCGAACACACAGGCGCTGAGAGTCCCGTGTCCCGAACACACAGGAGCTGAGAGTCCCGTGTCCCGAACACACAGGAGCTGAGAGTCCCGCGTCCCGAACACACATGCGCTGAGAGTCCCATGTCCCGAACACACAGGCGCTGAGAGTCCCGCGTCCCGAACACACATGCGCTGAGAGTCCCGCGTCCCGAACACACAGGCGCTGAGAGTCCCGTGTCCCGAACACACAGGCGCTGAGAGTCCCGCGTCCCGAACACACAGGAGCTGAGAGTCCCGCGTCCCGAACACACAGGCGCTGAGAGTCCCGCGTCCCGAACACACAGGCGCTGAGAGTCCCGCGTCCCGAACACACAGGAGCTGAGAGTCCCGCGTCCCGAACACACAGGCGCTGAGAGTCCCGTGTCCCGAACACACAGGCGCTGAGAGTCCCGCGTCCCGAACACACAGGAGCTGAGAGTCCCGCGTCCCGAACACACAGGCGCTGAGAGTCCCGCGTCCCGAACACACAGGAGCTGAGAGTCCCGCGTCCCGAACACACAGGAGCTGAGAGTCCCGCGTCCCGAACACACATGCGCTGAGAGTCCCGTGTCCCGAACACACAGGCGCTGAGAGTCCCGCATCCCGAACACACAGGAGCTGAGAGTCCCGCGTCCCGAACACACAGGCGCTGAGAGTCCCGCGTCCCGAACACACAGGAGCTGAGAGTCCCGCGTCCCGAACACACATGCGCTGAGAGTCCCGTGTCCCGAACACACAGGCGCTGAGAGTCCCGCGTCCCGAACACACAGGAGCTGAGAGTCCCGCGTCCCGAACACACAGGAGCGAGAGTCCCACGTCCCGAACACACAGGAGCGAGAGTCCCACGTCCCGAACACACAGGAGCTGAGAGTCCCGCGTCCCGAACACACAGGAGCGAGAGTCCCGCGTCCCGAACACACAGGTGCTGAGAGTCCCGCGTCCCGAACACACAGGAGCGAGAGTCCCACGTCCCGAACACACAGGAGCTGAGAGTCCCGCGTCCCGAACACACAGGAGCTGAGAGTCCCGCGTCCCGAACACACAGGAGCGAGAGTCCCGCGGCCCGAACACACAGGTGCTGAGAGTCCCGCGTCCCGAACACACAGGAGCGAGAGTCCCACGTCCCGAACACACAGGAGCTGAGAGTCCCGCGTCCCGAACACACAGGAGCGAGAGTCCCACGTCCCGAACACACAGGAGCTGAGAGTCCCACGTCCCGAACACACAGGAGCTGAGAGTCCCGCGTCCCGAACACACAGGAGCGAGAGTCCCGCGGCCCGAACACACAGGTGCTGAGAGTCCCGCGTCCCGAACACACAGGAGCGAGAGTCCCGCGGCCCGAACACACAGGTGCTGAGAGTCCCGCGTCCCGAACACACAGGAGCGAGAGTCCCACGTCCCGAACACACAGGTGCTGAGAGTCCCGCGTCCCGAACACACATGGTGGTCATAAAGGGATGGACATGGTCAGAAACAATGCTCAGGTAGGCCGTGGCATTTAAACGATGCCCAATTGGCACTAAGGGGCCTAAAGTGTGCCAAGAAAACATCCCCCACACCATTACACCACCACCACCAGCCTGCACAGTGGTAACAAGGCATGATGGATCCATGTTCTCATTCTGTTTACGCCAAATTCTGACTCTACCATCTGAATGTCTCAACAGAAATCGAGACTCATCAGACCAGGCAACATTTTTCCAGTCTTCAACTGTCCAATTTTGGTGAGCTTGTGCAAATTGTAGCCTCTCTTTCCTATTTGTAGTGGAGATGAGTGGTACCCGGTGGGGTCACCTGCTGTTGTAGCCCATCCACCTCAAGGTTGTGCATGTTGTGGCTTCACAAATGCTTTGCTGCATACCTCGGTTGTAACGAGTGGTTATTTCAGTCAAAGTTGCTCTTCTATCAGCTTGAATCAGTGGGCCCATTCTCCTCTGACCTCTAGCATCAACAAGGCATTTTCGCTCACAGGACTGCCGCATACTGGATGTTTTTCCCTTTTCACACCATTCTTTGTAAACCCTAGAAATGGTTGTGCGTGAAAATCCCAGTAACTGAGCAGATTGTGAAATACTCAGACCGGCCCGTCTGGCACCAACAACCATGCCACGCTCAAAATTGCTTAAATCACCTTTCTTTCCCATTCTGACATTCAGTTTGGAGTTCAGGAGATTGTCTTGACCAGGACCACACCCCTAAATGCATTGAAGCAACTGCCATGTGATTGGTTGATTAGATAATTGCATTAATGAGAAATTGAACAGGTGTTCCTAATAATCCTTTAGGTGAGTGTATAGTGCTGATTTAAATACTGT
>NC_140229.1:1671813-1674313 GCF_951802725.1 Rutilus rutilus
GTAAAAAAAAAAAATATATAATAAACAATAATAATAATAATTATTATTATTATGATTATTATTATTATTAAATGAAACATTAAAGAATTTTCAAAAATCCTATTATAATATTTCAATGTAAAATAAAAAAGTATTTAATAATAATAACAATAATAATAATAATAATAATAATAATATTCCTAAGAAATATTGAACTGTAAAAAAAATATTTAATTTAACTGTAAAATTACAATAGTAATATTTATAGCCACCTTAGTTTCTTTCTCAAACGTTAAACCATCAAGCTTTTATTTTGGCGTAAAAGCTTTTAAAAACTCTCACTTCAGAAGAGCTTCTCAGACGGCCGGCAGATGTTGTGCATAGGCTTTATTTATTTAATTAAATCACAGTCTTTGGGATTTGATGATCACAGTTTCATCTTGATTAATCGTGCAGCTGAAACCAGATCCAAACAAACCTGACCTCAGATGAACCGCGCGTCTCCAACAGACGTATGGAGCTCGCATCGTACCGCATGCATTCAACACACAAGACCATAAATATGATAAATCTACATGCAAAACTGCGTAAAAGCATTACGGGACATGCAAACACCATAAAAACACACTCAGAAACTCCACAGTTTGGCTCGTAATAATGTCTCAGTCATGCGTACTTAAAAACACAGCTGGTCCTCTTCACCAACCTGAACTTGTCATCCTCAGCTCAATAATTCAAAAAATTCATTTTCCACTGTTAATTAGACATAAACCGTGCAGCGCTGGTGAGGTTTCAGACGCGTGCAGGAGGGAGTTTTCTGCTCTGGCACCTCCAGTAGCTGCTCACACACACTTTCCAGCCCTCTTTGTTTTTCCTGTAACTCTCTCCCCAGAACGTTTTTCATCGATTTACCATGACACAATGTTCATTAGGTTTTCTACTCAGGCCTCTGTCCTTCACAGACGTTTAAATCCGCGTGACCTTCGCCCCTCTCGATGAGGGTTACGCTCACGACACCGAAGCTCTTCAACCACGCCGGTTCAAGGACTCTGCCAATCCCTCGCGGGTCGAGTGTCGTCTCTGGATGGGCAGACGCCAATAAAACAAAACGTGACAAGAAGAATCTTCAGATGACCTGAAGACAGCTGCATGCTGGGAAGACTGCGAATGCGATAGAGAGAGAGGAATTCATCCGGTGACAGACATCAGATGCTCAGAGAATGTGAAATAATACATGTTTTTGTCTTAGAAATAACCAGAGCTGGGGATTGACACAAACAATATCATGATATTGTATATACTATATACCGGATATACTATATCAGGAACAGTACATACATACAGCGTTAATCACAATAATTCGTATGATAATTAATCCTAAGCACCAAATTCATGACCGTGATTCCAGCAACAAGCAATTTATCTGTTTATCACAAATCAGCCAATCAAAAGAGAGTGTGGGTGAAGTCTCTCTGCAGGCTCACTGCACACAACCAAATCAATCAAAAATCTGCCAATCAGAAGAGCGTGTGGGTGGAGTCTCTCTGCAAGAGCACTGCACACAACCAAATCAATCAAAAATCAGCCAATCAGAAGAGCATGTGGGCGGAGTCTCTCTGCAAGCGCACTGCACTTGCATCCAAATTAATCAAATATCACAGCCAATCAGAAGAGCGTGTGGGTGGAGTCTCTCTGCAAGCGCACTGCACTTGCATCCAAATTAATCAAATATCACAGCCAATCAGAAAAGCGTGTGGGTGGAGTCTCTCTGCAAGCGCACTGCACAACTAAATCAATAAAAAAATCTGCCAATCAGAAGAGCATGTGGGCGGAGTCTCTCTGCAAGCGCACTGCACTTGCATCCAAATTAATCAAATATCACAGCCAATCAGAAAAGCGTGTGGGTGGAGTCTCTCTGCAAGAGCACTGCACACAACCAAATCAATCAAATATCACAGCCAATCAGAAGAGTGTGTGGGCGGAGTCTCTCAGCAAGCGCACTGCACTCACAATCAAATGGATAAATACATGATCAAATTCATAAATATTTTAACACACTTGTTTGTTCACAGTTTGAATGTTCTTGTATCCTTTAAATTATTTTCAAGATGTGAGGTGAATTATTCGTTGTCTTTCATTAAAGCACATAATCAGCACTTGAGATTATCATTTTCATAGTTTGTATGTTGTTGTTCCAGCCGCAGCGTTGCAGAGCCTGAGCCTAGAATAACAGCTGTACCTGAACAGGAGGCAGCGCGTAAATGACTGACAGGCCAAAACTGATTGATGAGCATATTTGTTCTCTAGCAGCCGTCATTATTAGACGTATTGTGGTTTCTGTGGTGCAGCTGTGTTGGACAGCGAGAGCACAGGGGTTTTCCATGCTGTAAGTTGTCCAGGTATGTGTAATTAAATCCCTTCACTTGTTTTGAAAGCTCTTGGAGTTCCACTCGTTTTCTCATTTGAGGCTTTCAACCGACTCCTGTGAGTGTGTGCTGGACCGACCGGAGCAACTCCAGCC
>NC_140229.1:1679313-1819313 GCF_951802725.1 Rutilus rutilus
ATTTTCTCCTTAAAACTGCAGTGAACCAAAGACAGTCTCAAAAACACGCTTTGAAATCGCTGGTGTTTCTGACGTCACAAACTACCTTGTAACCAATCAGATCAACGTGTGATCGTCAGTCTGAATATTCCGATGCAAAGTTCAGTCTACGATCACTTCTTCAGTCTCGTCTGACGATCCTCTATCCAGCGCTGCAACAACACCAATCCCTTTCTTCCTCGATTCACCTTTGAAATAAACTTTGAGGGACTCTTTGAAATAAACATCTCGGCACACCGTGAGACTGCGAGAGCGTTGAGGTCATCTCTCTGTTTATACCGCTGTCACACTGTCTTCCAGGAAAATAATCAGCAATTACAGTGCCGTTATAAATATCTGTGGGGCTTCAAACCCTCCTCGCCAGAGAGATGAAACAATACAGAGCCCTTAAAGAGACAGTGCAGCACAAATCACATCATTCATCTGCATTTCTGAACCCATGACGTTCTTCAGTGGAACACGAGAGCAGTCTGAAAGAAAAACACAAACGCTTTCCAAATAACTGCAGTTCAGAGTGATTGAGATCCAGACAGACAAAAAAGTTGTGCAATAGTGCAGTTGATTTATATTTTTAGTGCATTATTATTATAATTATTATTAATACTATTTATTCCTTTTTTCTTTATTAATAATAAAAATATTTTATTAATGTATCTAGATTTGAGTTTTAGATTTAATTTAATTTAATTATTTAGAAAAAAATCAAGGAGAACAGACTGAAATGTTATAAATACAAATAAAATAAAATGTATATAAATCCGTTGCCTTAAATACAGCATTAATTAAAAAATAAAAAACAATACATGAATTATAAATAATAATAATAATAATAAAATTAATAGTTCTATAATTATTATTATTTAATAATAAAATAATAAAGCACTAAAAAAAATGTAAGTGCATTAATCATAATACTAGTAATATTATAATTATTGTTGTTGTTATTTAATAAAATAATAAAAATTAATTAATTAAATAGCTAAATAATTAAATTAAATAAAATCTAAAACTCAAATCTAGATAAATTAATAAAAAAATATTATTAATAAAGCAAAAAGGAATAAATACTATTAATAATAATAATAATAATAATGTACTAAAAATATAAATCAACTGCACTAATCAACTAAAACAATAATAATGATGATACAAATAATGATTAATTATTAATAATAAATAATAAAGTACAAAAAAAATCTAGATAAACTCTAGATCAAATGCACTGATAATAATACTAGTAATAACAATAATAATAATAGATTTATAGAAGTCCATGCGACTGGTTTAAATGCTCAAACCGGTTAGAAACAACACGAGTGCGAGGAAACAACGAGAGATTTGAGATTTTAGAGTGAACGACTCCTTTAAGATAAAAGATAAGCTGTGACGGTGCCAAACACATCATGCAGTCGTGAGTCGTGACGAGGGGACACTGTGTTTTATTTGGCCGTCGCCTTCAGCCAGTTCTGATACTGAAATGGATTCATTTGTATATTTATTCAGCTGTTCATGAACGGCAGCCAAGATGCACAAATTAAAGTCAGAATCCGAAAGCGAAATCTCGGACAGCAACTTCTGCTCCAGTCACAGTAAATCCTTACTCGAGGAAACTCAACACGCGATCTGGAGAAAGCCGGCGCTGGACAAGTCTTGCCCGCCGAGTTGGAGGTGATTTGTTTTGGCGAGTTTCCTAATCCCAACAATATGTGCTGAAACCAGCCAGGCATTCCTCGCCGCTCAACCTGTGCGCAACGCCAACATGCGCCATGTGTCACTTGGCTATTAATATGTCGTTTGATTGAGGAGAACCTTCCCAGCTGCACATTTTCCATCCCAGACTCCAAAACAAGCACTCCAGCGGCTCAATGAGACTCATTGTGGACCGAGTCAAAACAAGTGTCCCGTTTGAGCAAAGGCAGAACGACAGGTTCACCTGTCCGACAGAGAGCTCTCCAAACTCGACCTAAACAATAGCAAACTAGATGTGTAGCTGCGCCTCTATTCTGTGAATCAGTTCATATGATCATATCACTGAAAACTTTTTTCATGTATTAAAATGTTTCATTAAAAACATATTTAAGTAAATATTGCTGGTTCTCTTTATGCTGTTGCACATAAGTGAAAATAATTGTATATTATTCCTATTCACATCCAATTAGTGATTTAGTGTATATATTATTTTATTTATTAAATAATTAATATTTATATATAAATATTTTAATTATTAATTGATTAATTATTATATTTATATATATAAATATATTAAATATATTAAGTAATATTTAAATAATATATAAATAAATATTTATGATTAAATACATTTATACTTATAGTTGAGAAATATTTCAAAAAATATTTCAAATATTCAAATTATTAATGTAAATATTTTCATTATATATATATATATATATATATACCATGTTTTCATATAATACAGTAGGTCCTCTCTCTCTCTCTCTATATATATATATATATGTATTTTTATGAACACCACAGACCTACTTCTGTCTACAAAATATTTCAAACACAAATATCATCTAAAACATTCCAAAGTTCAAAAATATAAACAGAGAAAAAAGTCCTGTCAAAACAGTCTCTTTGCAGTCAAACTGAACAGTTTCTAAGACAGAATCGTCTGAGTTCCAGGAAACGTCGCACAGCCGGTGTGTATTCACGGCTCAGAGTCTCTCTCGTGTCCAGCTCATCTAATCTACATTATGCAAATCTGCAAAGGTGGCGTCCATCACACACAGGCCTGATCACACGCAAACCTCAGATGTCGTTTGATAAAGGTTACGAAGCTTCTCATGTCCATTCAAATTCGCAGCACATGTGAAAAACGCATTTCAATCTTTCATCTAAAACAGGTTGAAAAGACGAATGAAGTGCGCATGAAAGAATCAAATATCATCTGTTTTTTCTTTTTTCCCCTCACAGTGGGAATGTCACTCCCTGTCGAAACCGCTTAGAGGAAGTGAACAGGCTTGTGTTACAAACTCATCCAGAGTAGAGCTCTGAAAGCCTCGGACTACGTCTACATTCATCCGGATACATTTGAAAACGGTGTTCTCGTTTAAAAGCGCTCTCCGTCCACACTGGTGTTTTCAGGCGTTTCAGTGTGGATGAGAAACTTTAGGAAAACGCCTGAAAACACTAAATTCCCCTTTACAGCGCATGCGTAAACCCTCACACACACTCACTGAGATGATACAGGCGGAAAACTGAGATAAAGTTATCGCAATTCTTCTGTCAGGATTATTTTATTTAGCAGAATATCTCAGCATTCACTGATCGTCCAGGTCGCTCTCACTCATCATCATGTGTTTGGTGTAAAACGCGACCGCTCTGATGTTTTACCGCAGGACAGCAAATGTGAGTCAATTCTGTCATATCTGCAGGACTGTGATATGAAGAGTGTGTGAAGGAACATATTTTAGTGAATCGCACATAACAGACACAATACCGGTATAAACATCAATATCTATTGGTGCAACACGGGTCACATGACTAAACTTACGTCATCGGTTTTAAATACCTCCGTTTCTCAGTCCACACTACAACACGGACACAGCGTTTCCACAGTTATCCACTTTGGAGAGTGTTTTCAAAAAGCTTCGTTTTCATTAATAAAAGGCCGTCTCAGTGTGAGCGGAAGGACAAAATGGAGAGAGAAAGATGCGTTTTCAAACGAAACCGTATTAGTGTGGACAAGGCCTCAAACACGGCCTAAAGGCCACAGCTGATACACAAAGAAGCGCAGTGAAACACACTCGTGTTTTTAAAGTGGAAAAAGGCGATCGCCTGAAGCCAGAAGGAAAGCAGAGGAACGGAGAGCTTTGGCAGAGCGTTTCCTCACACAGCTTCAGCAAACAGATCCGGCCCTTTAAACGCTCACATTAACGCTTCATTGAAAGCTCTTCACACAGCAGTCGCTCCACACGCAACAGGACAGAAGACACACACACACACACACATCTGGAGACACACCTGTCCTTACATGAGGACAGAAACACACGAGAATGTTACACTACTCACACTCACTCACACACTGTCACACTCACTCACTCACTCATTCACTCACTCACTCCACAAGCAACAGGACAGAAGACACACACACACACACACATCTGGAGACACACCTGTCCTTACATGAGGACAGAAACACACGAGAATGTTACACTACTTACACTCACTCACTCACTGTCACACTCACTCACTCACTGTCACACTCACTCACTCACTCCACAAGCAACAGGACAGAAGACACACACACACACACACATCTGGAGACACACCTGTCCTTACATGAGGACAGAAACACACGAGAATGTTACACTACTTACACTCACTCACTCACTCACTCACACACACATTCACTCACACACACATTCACTCACTCACTCACACACTCACTCACTCACTCACTCACTCACTCACACTCACTCACTCACTCACTCACTCACTCACTCACACACTCACTCACTCACTCACTCACTCACTCACTGTCACACTCACTCACACACTCTCACTCACTCACACTCACTCACTCACTCACTCACTGTCACACTCACTCACACACTCTCACTCACTCACTCACTCACTCACTCACTCACTCACTCACTCACTCACTCACTCACTCACTCACTCACTCTCACTCACTCACTCACTCACTCACTCACTCACTCACTCACTCACACACTCTCACTCACTCACACACTCAAACACTCACTCACTCACTCACTCACTCACTCACTCACTCACTCACTCACTCACTCACTCACACACTCACTCTCTCACACACACTCACACACTCACACACTCACTCACTCACTCACTCACTCACTGTCACACTCATTCACACACTCACTCACTCACTCACTCACTCACACACACTCACTCTCACACTCATTCACATACTCTCACTCACTCACTCACTCACTCACTCACTCACTGTCACACTCATTCACACACTCACTCACTCACTCACACACACTCACACTCACTCACTCACTCACTCACTTACTCACTCACTCACTCACTCACTCACTCTCACACTCATTCACATACTCTCACTCACTCACTCACTCACTCACTCACTCACTCACTGTCACACTCATTCACACACTCACTCACTCACTCACACACACTCACTCACTCACTCACTTACTCACTCACTTACTCACTCACTCACTCACTGTCACACTCATTCACACACTCACTCACTCACTCACTCATTCACACACTCTCACTCACTCACTCACTCACTCACTCACTCACTCACTCACTCACTGTCACACTCATTCACACACTCACTCACTCATTCACACACTCTCACTCACTCACTCCACAAGCAACAGGACAGAAGACACACACACACACACACATCTGGAGACACACCTGTCCTGACACGAGGACAGAAACACATGAGAATGTCACACTAACTAAAACCCCGCTGACACTCAGTTGCTGTGAGGAATCTCTTCATCGGTCAGTCACAGTTAAAGGAAGATCTGCATGATTAAAACAGAAACAGTGATGCGGCTCAGTGCGGTTAGCAAATCACAAAAGCTCTAATTTAATTAAATAAACGTGTTTCAGAGTGAAGCGCGGCACTGTGTTCATTTACACACCAACAGCTCATGATCCAGTGTTTCAGAGACTCAGAGCGGCTTGTGTGTGTTCAAAAAAAATCTGTTTTACTGTAAAAAAATAAAATAAAAATTATAATAATAATTATTATTATTATTATTATATTTTTAAATACAGTCACTCACTCACACACACAGTTGCACACAGTCGCACGCACACACATAATTGCACACATACACACACACACACAGCTGTCTTTCATTTCCCGCCATCCAGTCGCAGATGGAGATACAGTGTGAACTTTAACACAGGGATTCTTGGCATTCCT
The DNA here is from genome assembly GCF_951802725.1 of Rutilus rutilus. Taxonomy (NCBI): domain Eukaryota; kingdom Metazoa; phylum Chordata; class Actinopteri; order Cypriniformes; family Leuciscidae; genus Rutilus; species Rutilus rutilus. Next base: position 1,685,270 of record NC_140229.1, read on the forward strand.
TCAGGTTGTGTGTGTGTGTGTGTGTGTGTGTGTGTGTGTGTGTGTGTGTGTGTGTGTGTGTGTTACTCCAGCAGATGCTCAGAAACAGAGAGAGAGTACCTGTTCCCTCACACACACACACACACACAATGAGAAACATCCTCTCTCGTCAGATAAGGTCCTGTAGTGGCTCGCTCGTGCTTAATAACTCATGACAATTAAAATCTAGAGCACAAAACATCGTCAGGAAAACGAGATATGTAAAGCAGTTCGTCACGTCTTCAACTCTTCAACATTTCACTCGACTGAGGCGGGTCCGTTCACTAAAAGTTATTCGTAGTTCTTACGAGTCTTTTCTTGACCGATTCGGTAAAAGAACTGTTCACACGAATCATGTCTGATCATGTAGTGAGACTGAGAACAAAACACCGGAAAGCTATTTATTGTTTTTTTTACTATTTTGCATCGCTAGAAATCTTTCTCTCTCAAACGATTCAGACTGCAAACTCACAGCTCAAGTAAAATATCATTTCTTTTGCTGTGGTGCGATAGATTCAGGCCAGAGTTCCTGAAAACTAGAGTAAAAGTACAGATACCTTACAGTGAAAATGACTCCATTACAAGTTAAAAGTCACCAATTCCAATAGGACTCGAGTAAAAGTCTTCGAGTGATTACAACAGTACTTCAGTACTTTACTCATACTGAACATGGCTCAAAGATGCACTAGTCCTCGACAGCTAAGAGACATGCCAGTGAAAATAAGAAACAACTGATTTGTAAGATGAGAAATCGTGTTTTCTAAAACAACACCTAAATATTGCAATAAATAAAGGTAGACACAACCTCTTAAACGTCTATAAACTCTCAAATCTCAGTTAAGTCTCAGTCGACTTCATAAACATGTAATTAGTTAAACAATTAACGTCAGCCAAAGATGAAGCACTTTAAAAGATGAAACCCTGAACGACCCTTCGATTGCACTCGCAGAGAACATTATTCCGCATTGACGTCTGATATGAAACAGAGCAGCCGTGTGAGTCAACAGCATTACATATTATCCAGATACTATAATGATCCCTCCTCCTATGGGCCATAATTTACACTTCTGGAGCATCTGATTTACTTTCTCTCTAACGTACACTTAGAAAATAAGGTTTTATGTTAGTTTATCATACTCCACCACAACTAAACTAAACAGGCTGTTCTTGGTACTGTACCTTTAAGAGTTCTTTACAAGCTTTAAGATATGCAAATACCCTCTGATATGATTGGCCAACATTTGCGTTGTTCATTTGGGAATGATTAATGAGACAACCACTGGCTCATTAGCATATGCACCGCCCACATTTACATAAACATTAATTGATATGTAAAAGGAGGCGGTTATATGTTAATGAGCTCATGGTTTTGATGTCATAATCAGTAGGATTTCACTTCCTTAAATGGACTGGAGAAGGTCGGAGCTCAACATGTAATTAGCTAAAGTTTTATTTTGACTGATTTATTAAAAGATCTTGCTCATATGAATCATTTTTTGGTGAATCGGCCTGATCATGTAGTGAGAACAAGATGAGCTCATGGTTTTGATGTCATAATCATTATGATTTCGTTTCCATATATGGACTGGAGAAGTTTTGAGCTCTTAAAGCTACAGTACGTTTATTCTACTTGTTTGAAAGATCCTGAAAAATCATTTTACTTATGAAATGACCCCGTTTAAACTACAGTTATCGCCGTTAGGTCATAGAAAAGCAAACCTAAACCCAAAGCAAACATGCAAATCCACTCCAGTCTAAATAATTAGTCATATATGAAGACATGATTTGGAGTGCTTTAGCTTTGATCTGGATCTGGCAGGGAAGGGTGTGTGTGTGTGTGTGTGTGTGTGTGTGTGTGTGTGTGTACACTGGCCTGATGTAAATGGATCGATATCAAGATCAATAGGTCCCCGTCTCTCTGGACACAGATCTGGTTTATTCACCAGACCAGTTCAGTCCACGCGCATCTGAATAAATCTTTGACATTAATACTTCTCAGTGTTATTATAGTTTTCATTTTATTACAAATGTATTAATGTAACTTTTAATTTGATATCTTTAGCTTTCATGTTAATTTTAGTTTAATTTTCATTCATTTTAATATGTGCTTTCATTATTTTATAATTTTTTGTTATTTTTATATATAAATATTGCTATTTAGGTTGAATTTATTTATTATTATTTATTTATTTATTATTTTCGTGAGTGCAACGCCAAAATTATGGGTTCAATTCTCAGCAAAAAATTTTTTTCATTTCTTTACATAAAAACGTTGTCAAATGCATTTAATGTAAATACCCTCAAAGGGCAGTTGAGAAACATTAATAGTAAATACATTTAAAAAATAATTAATTTTGAGTCTGACTTTAACCATGAATTCTGCCATGCTAAAAATCACAATCATAAAGATTTCATACGCATATCTCACAACAATGGCATTTCCATGACCATAAATGAGAAAGTCACAACATTTCAAGAAAAAAAATCCTAGGTTAACTAGTATTTCCAACAACTCAAATGTGTTGTCATACATAATCTAAGGGTTAAAACCTGACAAAATGTTGTTGTTGTTGTTTTTTTTAAAAGGAACATAAAAATGATGAAATATTTCAGATTCCGCTCTATTTTACAGACAGATTTTCTTGCTTCCACTGAAGCTCTTTGAGCTCAAATCACACAGGAGAACATGATCATAAAAATTTTTTAAAAAAACCCACCAGATTAAATGTGAAAAAAAAAAAAAGCAAAAAAAGAAGCATTTTTTTATCAGCAGCTTCAGAGTTTCGGCTGTTCATGTCCACTGACCTCACAACCAGGTCTTGAAAGGTTTGTGTCCCTCCAGACATGATTCATTTCCCAAAAACACAATGAACACATTAAGACCCCAACAATTAGATTTTCTCACCCTGCATTGAGAGCTTCCCCAGTCCGTATATATGATGCAAAGATGTCCTGCCTCATCCGATCCTCTCCCAGAAATCACATTACGCTTCCCAGAGCGGGAGAAATTAGATTTGATCCGCACTCCTCCGTCCACGCACTTCCTTCACTCCCACTCTCCGGATCATCTCTCCGGGACCTGAAGACTCACCGGCCGGCAGCTTGAAGCAATTCTCCTCCTCTTTTCTCTTCATCCGACAGCGTTGCACAGATTGAATGTCCTCGCTCTCGTCTACAGCGGTTTAATTGCTCTGAGCTTTACTGAAAGTGGATCAAGATGACCATGATTCTGACAGCAGAGCTGAGGATCTACTTACACTCTCAGTGCATCGCTCTTATAAACCTGTGCAAGGCATCCACCTCACACTAGAAAAAATTATGAGTTCTTTTTATACACAAATCTTGGGTTGAACCTTATGGGTCAATTTTTGGGGTTATTTTTTCAGTGTTTGGGTAGTTTTTGTGTTACCCAGATCCTGGGTCAGACGTAACAACCCAGTGTTTGGGTAGTTTTTGTGTAACCCAGATCCTGGGTCAGACGTAACAACCCAGTGTTTGGGTAGTTTTTGTGTAACCCAGATCCTGGGTCAGACGTAACAACCCAGTGTTTGGGTAGTTTTTGTGTTACCCAGATCCTGGGTCAGACGTAACAACCCAGTGTTTTGGTAGGTTTTGTGTTACCCAGATCCTGGGTCAGACGTAACAACCCAGTGTTTTGGTAGGTTTTGTGTTACCCAGATCCTGGGTCAGACGTAACAACCCAGTGTTTGGGTAGTTTTTGTGTTACCCAGATCCTGGGTCAGACGTAACAACCCAGTGTTTTGGTAGGTTTTGTGTTACCCAGATCCTGGGTCAGACGTAACAAACTAGAGTTTGGGTAGTTTTTGTGTTACCCAGATCCTGGGTCAGACGTAACAACCCAGTGTTTTGGTAGGTTTTGTGTTACCCAGATCCTGGGTCAGACGTAACAACCCAGAGTTTGGGTAGGTTTTGTGTTACCCAGATCCTGGGTCAGACGTAACAACCCAGTGTTTGGGTAGTTTTTGTGTTACCCAGATCCTGGGTCAGACGTAACAACCCAGTGTTTGGGTAGTTTTTGTGTTACCCAGATCCTGGGTCAGACATAACAACCCAGTGTTTGGGTAGTTTTTGTGTTACCCAGATCCGGGGTCAGACGTAACAACCCAGTGTTTGGGTAGTTCTTGTGTAACCCAGATCCTGGATCAGACGTACCAACCCAGTGTTTGGGTAGGTTTTGTGTTACCCAGATCCTGGGTCAGACGTAACAACCCAGTGTTTGGGTAGTTTTTGTGTTACCCAGATCCGGGGTCAGACGTAACAACGCAGTGTTTGGGTAGTTTTTGTGTTACCCAGATCCTGGGTCAGACGTAACAACCCAGTGTTTGGGTAGTTCTTGTGTAACCCAGATCCTGGATCAGACGTAACAACCCAGAGTTTGGGTAGTTCTTGTGTAACCCAGATCCTGGATCAGACGTAACAACCCAGTGTTTGGGTAGTTCTTGTGTAACCCAGATCCTGGGTCAGACATAACAACCCAGTGTTTGGGTAGTTTTTGTGTAACCCAGATCCTGGGTCAGACGTAACAACCCAGTGTTTGGGTAGTTTTTGTGTAACCCAGATCCTGGGTAAGACGTAACAACCCAGTGTTTGGGTAGTTTTTGTGTTACCCAGATCCTGGGTCAGACGTACTGTAACAACCCAGTGTTTGGGTAGTTTTTGTGTTACCCAGATCCTGGGTCAGACGTAACAACCCAGTGTTTGGGTAGTTTTTGTGTTACCCAGATCCTGGGTCAGATGTAACAACCCAGTGTTTGGGTAGTTTTTGTGTTACCCAGATCCTGGGTCAGACGTAACAACCCAGTGTTTGGGTAGTTTTTGTGTTACCCAGATCCTGGGTCAGACGTACTGTAACAACCCAGTGTTTGGGTAGTTTTTGTGTAACCCAGATCCTGGGTCAGACGTAACAACCCAGTGTTTGGGTAGTTTTTGTGTTACCCAGATCCTGGGTCAGACGTAACAACCCAGTGTTTGGGTAGTTTTTGTGTTACCCAGATCCTGGGTCAGACGTAACAACCCAGTGTTTGAGTAGTTTCTGTGTAACCCAGATCCTGGGTCAGACGTAACAACCCAGTGTTTGGGTAGTTTTTGTGTTACCCAGATCCTGGGTCAGACGTAACAACCCAGGGGTTGAGTTATTTATCGTGGGCTTGTTGCGACCTCTTCAGGAGAAAGCAGTGCAGCTCCGTCAAATTGGTGTGTGTCTTCGGTAAAATACAGGTTTGTGTAAATTTTTGTGTCTATAATTACGTTATTGTTCTGTATATCGTTTAGTTTTATGCAAAACAAAAGGGGCGCGATGTAAGTCACTTACATGAGTGTGATTCGCAACGTTTTTTTCGCGTGATAGAAACGCCTGATGCCTTGCATACAATTTTATAATTTTGTTCAAAAAAAGAATATAAATGCTTAGAAACATGACGATTTGCAAACGTAGATTCAACAAACAATTAATACACCTAGAATTTTTCCGAAATGTGCAAATATACCTGTGCATTTTATTAACCGTGTTTTATATTTGTGTTTTAGGTTATGATGAGTTATTAGTGAATTGCTGTTTTTTTTTGTTTTTTTAAATTTAGTTTATGCATTTGTGTGTATATATATAATATGAAATATAATCATGAATACATAATATAATGCACAAATAATATATATTAATTATATACATTATATATTATATATTATATATACATATTTACAAAAATAAAAAGCCAATTACAGTATCTACAATGTTGTTTTTTAATGTTCTTAATTTTGTTTTATTTTTTTGTCAAAATTAATAATTTATTGGATATAATTCATATATACATAAGCTATACTATGTAGTTCTATATATATATATATATATATATATATATAACTTTTGGAACCGTTTTATTCAACTGACTTCAGCTTCATGCACAGCTAATCTGTGTTGAGAGAGTCTGTTTGGAGCATGAATATGATCTAAAGGATTCCTACACTGCTGTCATTCATAAATCATAAATCAAAGCTAGATGTTCTGACAAAGCACTTGCATTACAGTAAAAGCAACGCCAGAAAAACACTTGAAGTAAGCCGTCTCATGTTTCAGTGATAAGATTCACTATGACGGGTCATCAGAACTTCTGCTAGCCGCTGGTTCCATGAGTGCTGCAGAAAATAAGCAGTAATAAGTCAGTGTAATAAGTAATAAGCGGTAACTAGCGAGAGCAGCTTCTCTGTTCTTCAACTCGCTGACGGATAGACAGATCGCTGTCACAACAGAGCCAGTGTGTTTCAGAGCTTTTGTTTCTGGATGTGACCAGGAGGGAACGTGTGCGTGTGTGTGTGTGTGTGTGTGTGTGTGTGTGTGTGTGTGTGTGTGTGTGTGTGTGTGTGTGTTTTTAGCACAGAGCAGTGGATGATGGATGTAAGGAGTGAGTCTCTCACGTCACAAGTCACAAAGACCTGGACTCAACTGTGAAACCAGAAACCAGAGTGTGTGTGTGAGTGAGAGAGAGAGATGGAAAAGCCATCGTGAGCCCTGATCGCTGGCTTCTGTTGTTTCTGCACTTCCTGCTCATGTCAAATATATAAAGTTTTCCGTTTGGGTTCAGAAACAAGAACCGTTTCATATCGAGAACTGCAGGAGGGCTGAGGAATACGGTTATGATATTCGCTTGTGATATTAAGCATTAAGCAAAAAATTAAGCAACATTGTGGATACTCTAATCTGCTTTTTATTGGCTCATTAAACTCGCATCTTTCCACTGATGTTTTAAAATATCATCTGATTCAGTAGCAACTAAAACTTTCATTTCATATGAAATATTTTATATTTTATAAAAAATCAAATATTTATAAAAAATTATAATATAAAAATTTAAATTATAATATACAAAATATTTAATATGAAATATTTCATAATATTTTATTTTTTAAAAATCCAATATTTAAAAAAATTATAATATATAAAAATATAATATATAAAATTTCATATTTTATGAAAAAAAATGTATAAAAAATTTATCATATAAATATATTAAATTATAATATGACATATTTAAAAAAAAAAAAATTATATTTGAATTTTTTTAATAATTTGAATTTGCTTGGCCACAATGATTTCTGATCAAAAACACTATTTATTGCTGAAACTTAAGGCTGAAAAAATATATTTTTTAAATCTATATTGCCCAGCCCTACTCAGAACTGGTTCCTCTTAATTAAAAACTTAATCAATATTCTTCTGATGACTAAAACATGCTATTCTGTTCACACTAAAAATAATATGTAAAATAATGAAACCGTGAATCCCGCAGCATGTTTTATGTGAGTTTACAGTCTGAAGTGAGTAAAAGACTGGACAGTGCTAATGAACAGAAAACATCTATCATGACGTCCTCGCTGAACACAGAGTTCGCACTCAGTCTGGAATCGTGAACTAAAAGAATCGTTCACGGAGTCATTGAGGAATCAGAAGTGTTCAGTTCGCGCGGCGGACTCACGGCTCCAGTCTTCTCTCTGAATCCCGGAACCCAGCACCCATAATGCATCTGTGCTCTGATTTAATGGATTCAACACTCTGAGTGATTCACACACACTCTTACCGGCAGCTTTTAGAGTGTCTCCCGAAACACTTCACGAAGAGCTGACGCTCAACAAACACCATGGATGGATGATGGAGGGCTTTGAATTGCTTCCCTGTGTCCGGGTCGCTCCGGTGGGAAATCAGAGACGGAGAGGCCGTTAATCTCCCGCGTCGCGTGTCAAAAGCCAGACGCATTTAGTTTTCAGCGTGTGACACTTTGAAGAGATAATAACTCAAATCATCTGTGCTGCTTTTCATCCTCAGAGCCTCAGAGACATCAGAGATGAGAGTTTGATTCCTTTCACATGCGACGGGAAACCATAACGTTGTTATAAAGAAGAGTGTTTGTTTACATGATTATTAAAATTTCTCCACCTCTGAAAACTTCTTTCATACTGATGAAATCAAGGCCAGATGGGCGGGGCTAAATATTATCAATCATTCCGATGCCAATCAATAATGTGAACCTAAATCTAGAGGACAGACGATCACAGGGATTAAAAGGTGGACTCCTTTCACTTCAGACAATAAACAAACCACCTTAGCAACACCCTGGCAACCACACACACACACAACACTGTTGCAATAGCCTAGCAACAACCTGGCAACCACACACACACACATACACAACACTGTTGCAATAGCCTAGCAACAACCTGGCAACCACATACAACACTGTTGCAACAGACCAGCAACACCTGGAAACCACACAACACTGTTGCAACAGCCTAGCAACAACCTGGCCACCACACACAACACTGTTGCAACAGACCAGCAACACCCTGGCAACCACACACAACACTCTTGCAACAGCCTAGCAACATCCTGGCAACCAAACACACAACACTGTTGCAACAGCCTAGCAACATCCTGTCAACCACACACACACACACACACACACACACACACAACACTGTTGCAACAGCCTAGCAACATCCTGGCAACCACACACACATAACACTGTTGCAACAACCTAGCAACACCCTGGCAACCAAACACACAACACTGTTGCAACAGCCTAGCAACATCCTGGCAACCACACACACATAACACTGTTGCAACAGCCTAGCAACATCCTGGCCACCACACACAACACTGTTGCAACAGACCAGCAACACCCTGGCAACCACACACAACACTCTTGCAACAGCCTAGCAACATCCTGGCAACCAAACACACAACACTGTTGCAACAGCCTAGCAACATCCTGTCAACCACACACACACACACACACACACACACACAACACTGTTGCAACAGCCTAGCAACATCCTGGCAACCACACACACATAACACTGTTGCAACAACCTAGCAACACCCTGGCAACCACACACATAACACTGTTGCAACAACCTAGCAACACCCTGGCAACCAAACACACAACACTGTTGCAACAGCCTAGCAACATTCTGGCAACCACACACACATAACACTGTTGCAACAGCCTAGCAACACCTGGCAACCACAAAGCAGCATCCTAGAATCAGTGTAGTGGGTTTTGCACAAATAAAACTCATATCTTCAGACTTGTGCACGGCTCTTTTCTCCAGCGGCCCCTTCAACAACACTGCCACCTCTGTGCTCATTAATGCTTACCCACAATCCTCTGCTCTCATTGGCCACACTCACTTCCTGCAATTATGAAGGCGGAAGGCAGAGGTCAAAGGTCAACTAATGCAGCTCAGACTGCAGACAGAAGCGCAGCTGCAGAGCGACAGCAAACTCTTTTAGCACACGAATACACTATTTTATATGGTAACTGATAACACACACACATATATACATAGCCTATATATATATATATATATAGGGCACAATACATCTTACACACACACACACACACACAAATTATAATAAAACAGGCCCATAAGATTTAATGTAATGCTGTGCAAATGAATATATAATTAATATAATATAAACATTATAACAAAAGAGCTACATAAGATTTACTGTAATGCTGTGGAAATTAATATATAATTAATATAATAAAAATTATAATAAAATAGGCCCATAAGATTTACTGTAATGATGTGAAAATTATAATAATTGATATGATATGAGATAGGATATGTCATATCATATGATACAATAAAATATTTTTAATAACCTTTATTTTCTTTGACTATCTTTATATATATTTATAAAATACACCTTATCAACACCATAGCAACACCCTGGCAACCACTCAGGACACACTAGCAACACCCTGGCAACCACAAAGCGTTATGTGTTATTGCAGTTGAAAATTCCATTGAAAAATTGTCTTATGTATGAAATAACCATGAGTAACGCCTATTTTTGAACTATTAGAGCACTTTCTGCTCCGTATATTCACATCACTGAGTCAGATTCCCTGATGTCGTATCAATCAGGCCTCAAGATTCACATCAAAACTCGGCGCGGCGCCTCTGAATCTGAAATAAACTCATTATTCGGACTCTAAACTCTGACCTCTGCAGCTCCAGGCTTGAAGTTTACCTCAGTGAAAGAATCTCGCACGCCTCCGTTCTCCAGGAACATCAGAAGCTTGTTAAATTCTCCCAGAAGCCCCTGGGGTATGCAGATTCAGAGCGGGGGACACGCACAACAGATCCTTTTACGCGCCGCTCACACAAAGACACAGTGTTCGGCGTGTCAGCGCACAATAACCCAAACCTCGAGAATCAAAGCTGAAGGTGACGGTGTGTTTAATGAGACGAGAAACTCCAGAACACCTTAAACCACAGGAACAAACACACGTCACACACTCACGGCCAGTCAAGACACACTGAAGCTGATCATACAAAACACTTTTCATTCTGAGAGACCCATTAGTATATTAGTAATGGACTGGATGGTCATCAGACAATATTCAGGTCATTTTGAGATCAATAACTGCACCTGCTCCACTGTTCTCCAAACTTTCCAACAGCATTCGCAATAAACAATGCCCATTTTATTTGCCGAAATATTTATTTAGTGCTTATTTAGAATCTGTTGAGTATTTTAAATATGTATTATAATACTATTTACTGTGTATTTTGTTAATATATTAATATTTACTATAAATATTGCAATAAAAATGAAAAATTATATATATATATATATATATATTATATTAGTGCTGTCAAATCGATTAATCGCATCTTTAAAAAAGTTGTTTATATAATAAATTTCATATATATATATATATATATATATATATATATATATATATATATATATACACACACATTATATAAACAACTTAAACGCAACTTAGATATATATATATAGGCTACTGTACATAATCATGTATAATTATTAATTATTTTAATATAATAATCATTATTATTTATAGTCATTTTGATATACAAATAACAATTGTTTTGCCAAATTATGCAGCCCTACAAACAACTTTTTTTAATTAAAAATGGCAATTTTTTAATCTGAAAATTCGCATTAACATTTTCCTACTGTCCTGGTTTATTCTGCGATAAATACCAGTGTTATATTTTCCACCCTGCTCTCTTGATACTGGACTCTGATCAAACACCAGAGCTAAAGTGAATCTGTGTTCATCGATGTGACGTAACGTAACGTCTGCGGCCCGATGAAGATCCGCGGCGAACAGCGTTATGGCACGTTTTTCACACCGTATTTTGCGGCAGTGAAATATAAGCAGTAAAACAGCACCGGCCCACTGGGTTTAATTCAAACAAGCCTCGGGCCGCCAAAGCCAGACCACACAGACAAAACCAGCACTTTCCCACACGCAGGCTTTTAGAAATCCCACCCAAAACACACATCAGGCCCTGTAATGGCTTTCTCTCATTACGCCGCAGTATAAATGACTCCTGTAGCCGCTGACACTCAATAACGCTGACACACTCCCAAAGAACACACTCATCCGACACACGATACTCACGATATCACAACACACTGCCGACCCGCTACGACTGAAGAGATCCGATCCGATGGACAAATCTGTTGGCTTTACTTCATCATCTGCTACACTGATGTCATTTTACAGCTTTCAAACAGGTATTACAGATCTCTGTTTATTAGTGTAAAACAGAATAAAAGTACATACTGCATATATTCAGTAGGTAAACTAGTGCTTTATTCCCAACACAAGCCCTGTGCTTTATCTGAGGTCTCGCTCATGGGAAAATCAGCCTCCAAAAATCACACAGCGCTCATTAACGTTCAGATGACGCGTGTAAAACGAGTATAAACTTTCCTTTAAAGCTCAAGTGTGTCTTTATTCAATGGTAAAATACTTTCTCACATCCCTAATAATGCTTGACTTGAGACTCGACCAATGATGTGAGTTTGGGGGCGGGTCTATCTGCGTGAATGACCATTGGCAGACGAGGGGGCGTGCTTAGGGAAACTGTTTGAAAACAGTCATTCTTCCAATTCAATTTGATGACGAATGGAGCAGAAATTACACACTTCAGCTTTTAAAACACGGTCAGATCAACACTTTCACTGTGAACAGACCCTTTAGGTGTATTTAAGACAATCACAATTATTTCAGTCAAATGCAAAACATAAACACACATTCAATAGTGGAGGTTCAAAAAACTGCCTTCTTACCTCAGTCTGATGAATAAAGTTCCTTATGCATTTGTGATGTTCAGATCTCTCAACATCTACAGGAACAGAATGTTTCGTAAGACCTTGATGAAGCTCAATAAATCATTTCCCTTGAAGGAGTTATGCAATATCATTTAATATAATAACCGGTAAAACACCTTCAGGAATCATTCCTGATCAAACTGTAATTTTGTGCATCAATACATCAGGAAATCTTCCAATAATAACCTGAACACTGTTTGATTTCATTATTATTATTCATTTGCCTACTTAAAAAATCTAGCTAAAGTAATACAAGGATATCATAGACTTAAATGCATAAATCGCCTTCAGTTAAATGTCTTACTCAAATGATTTTTGTCCATCCCAACAGATACATTTCCTTTTTCTTGAACTAGTTCCACTAAAACTCAAGTGCTGACAGCTTGTGAGAGATTGACTCCTTCAGCTCAGTGAGATTCAGTGCGCGAGATCTACGAAAAAACGCCGAAACTTTCGTAATTACGAGCACGAGCGCGAGAGCGAATTTGACAAACACACATGAACAACCGCGATTATTTTAGTACAAATCTGCGCGTGCATCGCAGATGAACGGTGACTTCATCGATATATACGGCGGATTAAACATTCAAAGTCTCAGTGAATGTGTCAGATTGGCGTTTAAACACTCACCTTCATCCACGAGCCTCTAAAGTCCGTCAGAAAGCTTCATCAGCGCGTGTCCACGGAAGATAGAAACATTCAGCGAAGAATTACTCGGTGCCGTTTGTTCTGAGATTGAACGGACTCCTTCTGCCCAACTCAAGGAGGAAAGCTGGTTTTCTTTCCTTCAGAGAGTGTGTGTGTGTGTGTGTGTGTGTGTGTGGCGCAGAGGCTCCAACCACCGACGCCTCAGAGAAATACACCTCAATGCCGCTTTACCTCACAGAAACCAGCAAATAATAATACACCACCACCATAAAACCCTTCATAAAATATGCTCTGAACCTCAAATTAATAACATAAACCAGATTTATCAACCAGATCTGGTTCACTGCAAGACGTCAAAGTTTGAACAAAAAGACTACGTTTTTGAACTAGTGGTGGCGCTATAGAGTACGTCGTAGATACTTCAAAGTTGGTTGGGTTGCTATTCAGGACCAACTCTATCTCTGTACCAAATCTGATCATATTCCTGTGTATGGTTGAACTCCCATTTAGGAATAATACTAATAATAAAGCAATAGAATAATTCCATTACAAAAATTACTAAAAATATAAAATAAACCCCCTAAATTCACTCTTCGCCTCACACTAATGGGCACAAATTTATAAAATATTAATCTGCTAAACCAATAGGTGAATCAGAAATTTTCATTTAGAGAAGCAAAATTATCAAATATATAAAATTGCACCTAAAATATGACCCTTCATATGACCTAAAATAATATAATGAAATGTATAAATTTGCACCACCATTTTCCTTCTCTAAATCTCAAACTAACGACGGATCCTAAATACACCTGGAATTTAGGAATTTACCTGAAAACAGATAATTAAATACTGTAAATAACATCTACTTATAAACCTAAAAATAAATATTTTACTCACAATTGCGAGTTTATATATTGCAATTCTGACTTTCTCGCAATTCTGTTTTTTTTCTCTCGCAATTGGGAGTTTATCTCACAAGTCTGACTTTTTCCTCACAAATCTGACTTTCTTCTCGCAAGTCTGATATTTTTTCCTCGCAATTGTTTTTTTTCTATCGCAATTGCAAGTGTATCTCACAATTCTGACGTTCTTGCTATTGCGAATTTATATCTCATAATTCTTTTTCCTCACAATTCAGATTTTCTTCTGATTTGATTCGCGAATTTCTCACAATTTTTACTTTTCACACAATTCACAACTTTATCATTATTCTGACTTTTTTTCCTCACAATTGGGAGTTTATATCTCGTAATTCTGAGGATATATTAGCCTATAGCCGACTTAGAACTATATCTTTATCGTTATAGTTATTCTCCTCAGTGCAAATGGGCATATGACACTGCACAAGTCTTTTCACTCAATGTAATGGATTTGAGTTTCTCTTTTTATAGTCAAAAGTTAGTAGACTACATGCCCAAAAGGTTTTTGTTAATGCCGTTTTTAAATATGCATAGCAATCTGCTGGCAAATTCAGTCATTACCGGAAGTAGGAGAGCGTTTGCTAAGATCCATTTCGCAGTGACTGAAAATAATCTGCCATCCTATGAAACGGGAGCACAGGACGTGTGGTTGCGGTGGTTTGGGATCTGGGAAACCAAAGGATCCCGCAAACGACACTCATTATTAAGGCATTTATATTAGTGATGTCAATGTCAATGTGTTCTGAGGCTCAAAGTGTTCTGTTATTTTAGGTCTTATTTAATATTTTGAAACAGCTTTTATATTTTACATTTTCATGTTATTTGTTATTTTTCTCCTTTTTTTAATATTGCTATTTAGGTTTCTTTTATTTTAATTTCAGTTTTAGTTATTTCCAGTTAATAATTTTAGTGCTTCAAATGAATCAATCACACTACGAGACTTTGATAAGAACAGTGTTTTATTATTCATCCCGTCTCATAATAATGCATTACAGGAAACTACAACATCAAGAATGAGAATAAAGATCCACATGAACCACCAACCCATATTAGCTTAAAAACAAGAGCTAAATACTATAAAACAGAAATAAGAAAAAAAAAAATGAAATATGTTTCTCTATATTAATCATAATTTGAGCACAAACAAAAGTTTTAATCAAGGCACTTAGATGATCAGATATCCCACAAACCGTACACAGACAGATGGAGCACAGAAATAACACGTAAAACATTAAATATCACCGTTCTGTGCTGTAAAATATGTGCAGAGCCCCTGGAAAGCCCCAGAAATCATCATCGCTCCTGCCTCAATAAATATACCTGCATAAATAGAGCTCTGTGTGTCGAACTGCAGGAGACGAGAATCCAAACGCTTTATACCGATCCACCAGTGATTTCATGTGAGAAGTTGAACAAATATATCATCACGGAGTCAACTGCTCTTTAAATACCTGTGGAACTTCTGTAATGCTGGAAATAACACTCAATAAAACACATGATACTCATACAAAAACACCCACAATGCAACACTGAAGCTGAAATACTGCAGTAAACAGCATCTGATCTCAAGCTTTATGATGATCTTCAAAAACAGCTGGAAAAAGTATTTTTTTATTCAGTGCAAATATCTAAACATTCTTAAATGTATTAAATATATTAAATGCATTTACTGGAGAAGCAATTAAAGCGATAGTTCACCCAAAAATGAAAATTCAGTTATCATTTACTCGCCCTCAAGTTGTTCCAAACCTGTATGAGTTTCATTACTCTGCTGAACACAAAAGAATATATTTTTAAGGAATGTTGGTAACCAAATAGTTAATGGACCCCATTGACATCCATAAATACTATGGAAGTCAATGGGGTTCATCAACTGTTTGGTTACCAACATTCTTCAAAATATCTTTGTTTGTGTTCGGCAAAAGAAAGAAATTCATACAGGTTTGGAACAACTTGAGGGCGAGTAAATGATAACTGAATTTTCATTTTTGGGTGAACTATCGCTTTAAGACATGTTTTCAAAAAAGTTCAAAGTTTATAATTAAAGAAGAAACTTTTCTTTTCTTTCAAAGAAAAAAAAAGTGTCAGAACAAATATCTGCCAATGGGGTCAGAAAAATCATCTCGTTTTCCCTTTGAATTAAGTTGATTTTTCTGACTTTCTTTTAACTGTTTAAAGCACAAACTCACTTTAGATACATTTTTCATAAAACGAGACTTCAGTCATTTTACTTCTAAATATACAAGCAAATGTTTCTTAATTTATGAATGTTTAGATATTTGAACCTTGAAAACAAGACGAAAATACTTTTTTTTTTTTTTTTGCAGTGTACATTATTTAAATCTGTATTCTATAAACTCTGCTGTAAATGTGTCTCTTTCTGATGCTTTTTTTGTTGTTGAGGAAAATCAAGGCAAATATATCTCTTAGCAAAAACATTCACATACTAAAATAAATCTGGCGACTGTAAAAGATGACCAGCGAGGCGTTCACTCCACCGTTCAGCACGAGCGCTCAGAACTGGACCGTGTGAGCGTGTTTCTTACATAAGGGCTTGTCTTTCTTGGAGAAGAAGGTCTGACCCTCTAGACTCGTGCTGCACACCTACAGGACGAGAGACAGAGACCGAGACAGAGAGAGAGAGAGAGAAAAAATCAGGACTCAAAACCAGTCACACGTCACTAGATCTACTGAAAGAGTACAAAGATTTACAAAAGAGTATTTTCACCCGGTCATTTTAATATCCAATTAAAGCAGAGTAAAAGAGATCAGATAATTGCATTCTTGTGTAAATTCATCGACAT
Organism: Rutilus rutilus; assembly: GCF_951802725.1. Lineage (NCBI taxonomy): Eukaryota > Metazoa > Chordata > Actinopteri > Cypriniformes > Leuciscidae > Rutilus > Rutilus rutilus. The sequence goes on from NC_140229.1 coordinate 1,701,838, forward strand.
TCGACACCATTGCTGAGTATTTCCTCCTTAAAACTGCAGTGAACCAAAGACAGTCTCAAAAACACGCTTTGAAATCGCTGGTGTTTCTGACGTCACAAACTACCTTGTAACCAATCAGATCAACGTGTGATCGTCAACCAGTGGATCTCTGAGCTGAGTGAGTGAGTGGAGGCGGGGCTCATTTGCATATTCATAGAACCTCGCATTCTAAATAAGGCGAGGGTGTCGAGTTACAGTCAAGCTGTTTTAAGGCATGAAGAATATTTTTTTCAAGGAAAAACGTTTAAATGTGTCATTTTGGTGATCAAAGATGAGTTTTAAGGGATTCAAATATTGAATACAGGGGGACTTTAAGTAAGAAATTATTTATTGTAGTTTATTCAACAAAAGTTTATGTAAAAATCCCAAAAGCAGCTCCAAATGAAGCAGAAACATCATGTGGTGTGTGAAAACTGCTATCTGAATGTTGCAGAAACGCACTTTCTGATATTATTCACACAAAATATTATTTATTCAAAGATGAGCTCATCTAAATAATATTCAGACTCCAGGTCCATTTTATCAGCTCAAAGCACTGAAGAATCATGTTGATACTTTATAAGGTTTCTGAACCTCATACTTGATAAGTCCTTTGTGGAAAATGTTACATTGTTTTATTGTAGTTATATTCAAGCTATTTTAAGGCATAAAGAAATCATTTTTTAAAAGAAAAAACGTTTAAATAAGTAATTTATGTCAGAACAAATATCTGCCAATGGAGTCAGAAAAATCCACTTGTTTACCTGTGAATCGAGTTGATTTCTCTGACCGCACTGGCAGATAACAAGACTTATACATCTTAATATCTCAAGTCATTGTGCTTCTCCATGTTCAGATAATCGCACTGGAAAACTGCACTTTTTGCAGTGAAGAAATGCTTGATCTGATCAAATGCTCAGCTAGAATGTTGCTTTAGATGAAAGCATCTGCCAAATGCATTTCTGCAACAGTAAACACAGTGCATCCAGTCAGTCGTCTGTGTTTGGTGTCTATCAAACTCCCTGTAGACCAGCCTTTGAAACTAACACCCGCCAAATGCAGGTAAAAGTCAACAGTGGCGGGTTACAAATTATATTTACTCTCTTTGCTGGGGAAGTTCGTGTCAGACAAATCTGCACAGATTTAGCACAAATACTCAACTCATCATCATCATGATATATTAAACACAGCGTATGTGTTTTATGTTCTTTGTACTGTATTGTTCTGTCCACCTAAAACACATTTTTGGTGAAAAGGATGAGGATGATAAAGGAAGCTGTCATAGGGTCATGTTACAATGTACCCCACCTATGGGGCATGTTGTCACATTTCACTTCCATTCTTTCAGGGTATATCAAGAAAAAAATATACACTGTAGGGAGTGTGTATAATATATACACAGGCGTAACTATCGGTAAGCAGGGTAAGCGGTTGCTTACGGGCCTGGACCAATCAGGGGCCCGCCCGCGTTTCTGGAAGATATTGATTGACAGCCGGGTCCCCCTATCGCATTTTACTACTTTTAGTCTGATCGCATTTAAAATTTTTGCAAATTGATTTGAATAAATAATGACAACAACATATTTGACTGATCATTAAATAAATGTTTGAAACGAACAATGAAGAATTTGGTGTAATTTGTTTCGAATTGGGACTGGGGAATCCCCGGGTGAACATGCGCATTGCGTGCAAAACAGTAAAAAACGTTGAACTTGAGACAGATATGGAGTCGTCAAATTTTAAACACAAAAGTGGCTTTAAGTTTCAAAAGCGCAAACGAAAAGAGGAATTTGATAAATTAATTAATAAATTAACAAAAATAGCAATAGGAAAATAGGAAGCTTCTTTAAAAAGATGACACAGGGGGAGATCGAGATTGAGGTGGAGCAAGAGAGTGAAGCGAGTAAAGCACATAGACAGTATAAGAAGGGTAAAGCACCTGAAGCGACCGTTGGTAGGATATGATATCTTAAGAATATGATCGACAACTTCGCACAGAGGAAAGCCTGGAAAATGCAGCTATAATGTAAGCGAGCATCTTTTTTTTATGTATTTGGACCTAGGCCTATGTGTATAGCAGTAACAGTAACAATGTGTTATTATGGTGCGCCGTCACCAGCAGTGTTTTTTTTTTTTTTTTTTTTTTTGGTGCGCGTAGCGTCATCACGTGTTGTAGTAGGGGGGCCGCCTTGATAATCCTGCTTAAGGGCCCGGTGTTGGCTCGTTACGCCACTGAATATATATATATATATATATGAAGAGTTCCAGTTCAGTAATTTCACTTAAATGACAATTAATAGGTAATTTGCATTGCCATTTAAGTGAAATTATTGAACTTAAATATACGAGCTTGATAAAAATGACCATTCTAGAAGAATTTTTCAGATGGCACTTAGAGGCTTTTGCATCTGAACTCTTCATATATAAGCTGTGATGAAGTTAATCTGGTTTATTTTTTGGCTAGTAGAAGTCCTGAATGACCGGTAACCCAAATTGGCTGGTGAGTGAAAAAGTGAATTTCAAACCCTGCTTTAGAAGTGTGTATTCCTGGTGTTTCTGCACACACACACACACACACACACACACACACACACACACACACGTACCGCACACACGAAGCAGGTGTCGTGCCAGGTGAACCCCAGCGCGTCCAGGAACTTGTCGCCCGCTTCGATGGGAAAGTCACATCCGTGACAGCCGGTGCCGAAGAGGGTGTAGTAATCTAAAGCAATCAGAAAACAGACCAGAATCAGTCATACTGCTCGCCTGGTGAATGTTCACTGATGGATCATCTACAGCGGGACACAAATCAAGCACATACAATATCAGTAGAAGCACAAGAACACATTTTCAGGTCTTGCTTTTTAATGTACTTAAGTATTAGATGTAAAAAATACTGATCGATGAAGAAATTTAGTTTAGTTTTATTTAGAGTTTGACAGGGCGGGACATTGTAGAACAAAACCCTGAAATGTATCAAACATAATACATCCTCAAAACAACCTTATGTACCTAAACATGTGGAGTAAAACAGATACACAGAAAAACCTGAAATCCATCAGGCTTCATACAATCAAACATGTAAGTTATTTATAAGAATGTTCATTATTTATTCTATTCATGTTGTTTCATAATTGATGAATTTTGCAATATTAGCACTGTTATTTTCCTGCTTATTACTGTAGAGCTGCTTTGAAACATTCTGTTTTGTATAAAGCACTATAGAAATAAATCTGACTTGACATTCAATGGGCTTAAACAGTTTCCCCTTTTAAAGCAGATTTACTTTACAAATAACTGACAGTCACAATAATCAATGCTAAAATTCGACATTAGTAACTTACTTTTCACGCCATCAAGTTCAAATGATATTCATGACTCGTTTTGACCGGATCAGTGAATCAGTGAGTCGTTGAGCAGCAGCGACTGAATCAGTCTGATTCGTGAATGAATCGTTCAGTGTGATTTGTGAATCAACTCAACAGGAAAGAATCTTCTCGTTAATAAATCGCAGTGAAGTGGGTGGCGATTTCTTTGGCTTTACATAATGACAAACAAGGAATAAAAATAAAATGTCTGCCAATGGGGTCTGAAAACGTGTCTTTCCTTTAAATTGATGATTTTTCAGACCTCATTGGCAGATGTTTACTCTTGTTTTAAGCAAAAACTCACTTGCTTTTTATCAATTTCTCATTGCGCATCTCAAGTATGTGGATTTAAGAAAGTGTAGATATTTGTTTATATTGTTTGTATTATATGCATCACTACTTTTTCTTTGGCTTGAAATATTAAGGAACAATTTATGTTTAAAGTTCCCAAAATAAAAACGCTCTGCCACCCTAGTTAGCAGTAAACCATGACAAGGGTAGTAAAGTTTTTACAGTTCTCTTATAACCTGTAAAGATCAGTGAGTGTTTAAAGGGATAGTTCACCCAAAAATGAAAATTAGCCCATGATTTACTCACCCTGAAGTCATCCTAGGTGTATATGACATTCTTCTTTCAGACGAATACAATCAGAGTTATATTAAAAAAATGTCCTGGCTCTTCCAAGCTTTATAATGGGAATTAATGGCTGTTTATGTTTTGAAGTCAATAAAAAGTGCATCTATCCATGATAAAAGAGCATCCACAAGGCTCTGCGGGGGTTAATAAAGGCCTTCTGAAGTGAAGCGATGTGTTATTGTAAGAAAAATATCCATATTTAAAACTTTATCAAGTAAAATAACTAGCTTCCGGCAGACGGACGGATCTTTTTCTTACACGAACACATTGATTCACTTCAGAAGGCCTTTATTAACCCCTCGGAGCCTGTGGAGCACTTTATGATGGATAGATGCACTTTTATGATGGATAGATGCACTTTTCATGGATAGATGCACTTTTATCATGGATAGATGCACTTTGATGCACTTTTATCATGGATAGATGCACTTTTATCATGGATAGATGCACTTTTATGATGGATAGATGCACTTTTATGATGGATAGATGCACTTTTATGATGGATAGATGCACTTTTCATGGATAGATGCACTTTTATCATGGATAGATGCACTTTGATGCACTTTTATCATGGATAGATGCACTTTTATGATGGATAGATGCACTTTTATCATGGATAGATGCACTTTTATCATGGATAGATGCACTTTTATGATGGACAGATGCACTTTTATCATGGATAGATGCACTTTTATCATGGATAGATGCACTTTTATGATGGATAGATGCACTTTTATCATGGATAGATGCACTTTTATGATGGATAGATGCACTTTTATCATGGATAGATGCACTTTTATGATGGATAGATGCACTTTTATCGTGGATAGATGCACTTTTATGATGGATAGATGCACTTTTATCATGGATAGATGCACTTTGATGGACTTCCAAAGACAGACACCCATTCACTCCAATTATAAAGCTTGGAAGAGCCAGGACATTTTTTAACATAACTCTGATTGTATTCGTCTGAAAGAAGAATGTCATATACACCTAGGATGACTTCAGGGTGAGTAAATCATGGGGTAATTTTCATTTTTGGGTGAACTATCCCTTTAATGGGGGGTTATGATGCCCAATTACAGCATTGGTTTCCCGGGACAGGAGTGTTTGATGGGCTCGTGGGTGGGGTTTATGGGTAAAGGAGGGGTGTATGGGTAAATCTGGGGTTTATGGGTAAAGGAGGGGTGTATGGGTAACGGAGGGGTGCATGGGTAACGGTGGGGTTTATGGGTAACGGAGGGGTGTATGGGTAACGGAGGGGTGTATGGGTAAAGCTGGGGTTTATGGGTAACGGTGGGGTGTATGGGTAACGGAGGGGTGTATGGGTAACGGAGGGGTGTATGGGTAACGGAGGGGTGTATGGGTAAAGCTGGGGTGCATGGGTAAAGCTGGGGTGCATGGGTAACGGTCGGGTTTATGGGTAACGGTGGGGTTTATGGGTAACGGTGGGGTTTATGGGTAACACTCACCTGTCTCGCAGTACGGCTGCCCGTCCTCCAGGTGGAAGGTGTTGTTGCGGATCGGCTGCTGGCAGGAGGCGCACAGAAAGCACTGCACATGCCAGGTCTGCTTCAGGGCGTTGATGACCTCCTGTTAGCAGATGAAAAAAGCACATTAAACTCTCTCTGTGAAACAACGACTCGTTGCTACAACTACAAACGCTTCGGCTACTTATCTGAGCAAATCACAGACTTTGTCAGCCAAACCAGTTAAGGCAAAATTATTACTGAGATTTTAACAACACATTCACATGTTCATGTCTGTTAATGGTCACATAATGTGCAGATAAGTAAATAAAATATTTAATCTATCTTAGTAAGCTTTTATAAGCAATCAAATTATATATAATTTTTTATATATATTAATTATATGTAAAAAAAAAAAGATACATTTTGAATTAAATGTTTTAATTTTAGCATATACACACTTTTTTATAATATTTTAAAATAATTATTAATATATTTTAGAATTATACATTTTACACAATTTTATAATTTATATAAAATATATTAATAGAAATTTATTTTGTAAAAAATAAATGATAAAATATAAATAATTTTATTTCAGAAGAAAATAGCGTCATAGTCCAGCTTAAGTCAGTTCAGTGATGTTTCATTTTTGTTGTCAAAAAGTTATTAATTTAGTTCATTTATATATATAGCAGCTCTGGAGAAAACAGTGGTGTCATCGTCCTGCTCAGATCAGTTCTCATATAATGGTGTCAATGCAGGCAGATCAATAATATTGTTGAATATTAAATATATCCAGGACAAAAAAAAAGCACAGGTTTTCTCTCATTCGCTCATTAAGCGAGTGAAGCGGTTCTGAAGCCCACTAAAGCCGATGCGACACAGCCAGTGCTAATTGTCACACATCTGAGCAGCCGGTGCCAGCTTTACCAGACCTTATGATCCCGATTAAAGCTCGTTCCCACAGTCCCACACTCTCAGAGAGAGCAGAGGAGGGGGAGGCTGGGAATGATGAAGGAATGAAGCTTTAAAAGGAACCCCAACTATTAAGACACATAGGCCTAAATATGCTACAATTGCTCTCTCCTACAAAATACATAGTCAGAAATACATCAAATATTTTCATTATTTAAAAAATCCTCACGGTGTTTTACAGAATTTGAACTATGAAGGCAGCCATTATTTTTGCGCGCGCAATGCATTCTGGGTCAATGACGTGTATAGGTTGTGTCGGTTGTGTTCAGAACAGAGAGAGGTGAGCTAATGGCGCTAAGTTTAACTGCAGCTACATCCTAAAAGTGAATATAATGCCACATTGTGCAGCGTTTGTTTGTAATTTCCAGTCCAAAGGCAACAAGGAGAGTGATGTAAGCCTCCACTGCTTTCCAAAGGAGAAGAAAATAAGAAAAGAGTGGGAAGCTGCTTGTGGATAAGTACAACTCCCTAAAGACCCACGGCTATGTTCCCATCACTTCAGCCCTGATGCATTTGAGGCATTTAGTCGGCTAAAAGATCGTCTTCTGCGTTATTATCCTGATTTAAGCCGATGGTGCGCTAGGGCTGTGACGGTGGCAGTTTTTTACCACAGCGGTGGTAACGGACCAACTACCGGCAGTGGTTGGGGGGTTGTTTTGAAATAAATAAAAAAAACAAAGAAACAACACACTAAAGCCTGTAAAGCAGTAAAATAAATATCAGTAAATACTGTTAACTTAAGTAATATAATAAAGTTGAATTTATAAAATAAAATAAAAAACAAAAAAAAAACTTCCGTTTAATATTTCCACACAAAGACGCGTGATATAGCCTACTGCTCTGCGCTTTGAGAGGGATGTTTTCTGATATCTTCATGTTTTCTACTTGTTGTAAAAGGTATGAAAAGCGAATTTTATCTTCCACAAGGGCAAGGCATTTAGGCTATGTTTGATATTGCGCTGGCAGAGAAAGCGAAACAAAAAATTCGAAACTCACCCGCACATGTGAAACGCGCTTTACAAATAAACTTGACGTGCCTTACCATGTCTAATAACAAGCACAAACTGTGTTAAAAGAAATTTGACGTACAAGTAAAAATGTAGGCTATCATTCCAACAGCGTTTTTCTACTTTACCACAGTAAAGAATACGAAAATAATAGGCCTAATTAAAAGCGAACCAAGGAAGAAACGTTTATAATCCCATTCGGAAATGGGTGAGATGCGAGTGACGATATGGAAAAAGAAACAAGAGATTCCATGGAGGGATGAGTCACAATTTTTGAATATTCGATTAGTTGATTTAATTATAGAATATCTAAAAGGGTTGTGCGATTATTCTCTAAAATAAAATCTCCATGTTCTGGTGCTGATGCGGTGGTGACGCGTTCATGTAACCAGATGGTGATGCTGCCAATAACGCACATAACAGCTGTCACAAAGAACTGGCAAAAGTAAGGATTATGAATGTGTCAAATATAGCAAGAAGACATTTGAATTGTTTATAAATAAACTAGTGTTTTCTGTGTCAGTGTCGGCTGCAAAGATGAAGTTGACAATGCTGACTCGTCATCTTCGCAGTGAACGTGCCAATAGAGAGAGATGCACACTTCATACAGAATTCATAAGCAGAGTAGGCTAGTCGGTTTCTTTTCGTTTTGAATCATTTTGTTTAAAAGTAGACAATTCAAGCTTTCTATATTGAATAACTAATGGAATATTGTTAAATTCGCTGATAATCGGGTGACCAGATCGCAAACCAGAATTCAAAGCCGACAAAGCTTAAATTTATGGGCTCACGCACAACTCTCTCATTCGTCATGAATCCAAACTTTTCCATGGCTGCGATGTAACACTTAATTGCTAACCTATTATTTCTTTTGTAAACAAAGCTTTGTGCTTCACTCGTGTCATAATATTCATGTAAAACATTATTCACATACAAAAAATTGTTTTGCAGGAACTATTTACCTGTAAAAGTGAGCTGGTTGCGATAAACCCTATCGTATTTTGCATTTATAGATTTTTTTTCTATTTAAATAAAAAGAACTATGATGAACTGTTAACAGCTTCGAACTTGAACATATATATTTTTTAGGGGCCAAGCACCGAAGGTGCGGATCTGTTCCCGTTCTTATTCTTCTTTTTCTTCCGACTGGGAGTCTATGGCAGCCCATAGAACCGATTGCGGGAAAGTTATGAAATTTGGCACACTGATAGAGGACAGTCTGAAAAGTCGCCATAGCAAATTTGGAGTCTCCAACCCAATCCCTCTAGCGCCACCAACTGTCCAAAGTTTCACTCATGCAAAAATCTTTTTGTGAATTTGGGAAAGAATTTTGTGCCAAAATACTGTATTTTAAGAATGCATGAACGGATTGTTACGAAACTTGGTATGGGTCATCAGCACGATGCCCTGAAGGAGCATGAGAAGTTTCGGACCAGCGCCACCTTGTGGTCAAAAGTTAACAAAAATTCCCAAAACTGCTAATAACTTTTGAATAAATTTTCCTATCGTTATGACACTGTTCTTAATAGATTCCTTGGGTCAAGCCGATAATATAGATACCAAGTTTTCCTTATATGGCCTAACTTCCTGTCCGCCATCTTGATTTTCATTCAATGCATACTTTTCGAACTCCTCCTAGACCGTTTGTCTGATTTCCACCAAAATCTAATCGTATCATCTCCAGACTGTGCTGACTAAAAGTTATGGATTTTGTGTCGATAGACAAAACCGTTTTCATATACCGCAGCAGCAAAGTTGAGGCATGATGCCAAAAGCATTATTCAGGCTTTATCTCTGCAATGCCTTGACATATTGACACCAATCTTTGTATGTGTCATTGTTACTTCACTCTGACCACATCACATCAGTTTTGTAACCGCGCCACCTATTGGTCGAAAGTGATAATCATATTAGATCATATTTTTAATTACTGTTTTTATGATTTTTCAGCCATTTCGCCTAAAATCCTCTTTAAATGTCTTTAATTGCTCATTGTTGCAGTTGGTCTGACACTTTCAGCAATGTTGGCATGACTTGTCGTCTTATTCAGCTTGGCCCTCGTAATTGCTGCTTGCAGCTATATTGTTAAATATATATTTGGTTAATAAACCTGAAATCTATATAAAAAAAAACATTTTAAATAATTTTTAAGTGTGTGTGTGTGTGTGTGTGTGTGTGTGTGTGTGTGTGTGTGTGTGTGTGTGTGTGTGTGTGTGTGTGTGTGTGTGTGTGTGTGTGTGTGAGTGATTTGAAATATAAGTTTTATATAATATTTCCATATTTCTATGTAATCTAATATTTCAAGAAAATAATTATAATATTTAAAATTAATAATTTATTTTTTAGCTTTGGTTAAACAGGCGTATAATAATTTTGGTAAATGTGTAAGCTAGATTTATTCCTATTTTTTCACATCGTCATGGACACCACAATGATTTCCCTCGTGTGGTAATATTTTTCCTTGTAATTATGTATGGTTTGCAAAAATGTGAACTGCTGCATCTGTGTGTAGATGAGAGAAGCAAAGTGTATGCACGTTGTGCACACGCTACATTATGGCCAAGCATGCGCCCTTAAAATAGCATCTGAATAACGCACCACAGACTTTTAGGTCTGTGGCGGAATTGTTTTCGGAAACTGCTAAATAGTACTAAGGAAAGTTTGCGCTGGAACACGCCTCCTCTTTTCGCTGAACCGCAAGTTCATTCCCTAATTTACCGACATGCGTCTGCGGAGGGAAAAGTCCGCTGTGCGTCGGGTGCAAAATAGCAATGATACATGCGTCAGTGTACAAAGTCAATTGCGGTGGGTGCAACATAGGGCTCAATGTCACTAAAATGCATTTAAGCTGTAGTGTCACTGATTTAAGCTAATTAAATCCAACAAGACACAGTTTGAGGAATCATTCACAAACATGTAGGACGACACACACACACTTTTAAACATAGTTGGGAATATGAGCAATCATAGACTCAGTTAGTGTCTGTTGTGTCACTCACCCCGAGCACCTTCTGCTGGCAGCGGGAGCACGTCGGGGCCAGAAACTGCTCGTAACAGCGCTCGCAGTAAACGGACCCGCGCTCCTCCACGAAGCCCACGTCTGCCAGCGAGCGGTGGCAGTGAGAACAGCTGAACTCCTCATTGTGCCATGATTTGCCCATGGCCACCAGGAACGGACCCCTGAAAAACACCAGACGCTTATTCAACAACAAACAGGACAAATAATCATAAAGGGTTATTGCAGTTAAACACGGTTACTTGAAGAAAAGAAACCTTAACTTAAATAAATATAAAATAAAAATAAGATAAATGGGTACAGGTAATTTAGGTATGTATTTGTATGTGTATAAATGACATGCTGTATTAGCTTTATTCTATGATTAGAATATACACTCACCTAAAGGATTATTAGGAACACCTGTTCAATTTCTCATTAATGCAATTATCTAATCAACCAATCACATGGCAGTTGCTTCAATGCATTTAGGGGTGTGGTCCTGGTCAAGACAATCTCCTGAACTCCAAACTGAATGTCAGAATGGGAAAGAAAGGTGATTTAAGCAATTTTGAGCGTGACATGGTTGTTGGTGCCAGACGGGCCGGTCTGAGTATTTCACAATCTGCTCAGTTACTGGGATTTTCACGCACAACCATTTCTAGGGTTTACAAAGAATGGTGTGAAAAGGGAAAAACATCCAGTATGCGGCAGTCCTGTGGGCGAAAATGCCTTGTTGATGCTAGAGGTCAGAGGAGAATGGGCCGACTGATTCAAGCTGATAGAAGAGCAACTTTGACTGAAATAACCACTCGTTACAACCGAGGTATGCAGCAAATCATTTGTGAAGCCACAACACGCACAACCTTGAGGCGGATGGGCTACAACAGCAGAAGAACCCACCGGGTACCACTCATCTCCACTACAAATAGGAAAAAGAGGCTACAATTTGCACGAGCTCACCAAAATTGGACAGTTGAAGACTGGAAAAATGTTGCCTGGTCTGATGAGTCTCGATTTCTGTTGAGACATTCAGATGGTAGAGTCAGAATTTGGCGTAAACAGAATGAGAACATGGATCCATCATGCCTTGTTACCACTGTGCAGGTTGGTGGTGGTGGTGTAATGGTGTGGGGGATGTTTTCTTGGCACACTTTAGGCCCCTTAGTGCCAATTGGGCATCGTTTAAATGCCACGGCCTACCTGAGCATTGTTTCTGACCATGTCCATCCCTTTATGACCACCATGTACCCATCCTCTGAAGGCTACTTCCAGCAGGATAATGCACCATGTCACAAAGCTCGAATCATTTCAAATTGGTTTCTTGAACATGACAATGAGTTCACTGTACTAAAATGGCCCCCACAGTCACCAGATCTCAACCCAATAGAGCATCTTTGGGATGTGGTGGAACGGGAGCTTCATGCCCTGGATGTGCATCCCACAAATCTCCATCAACTGCAAGATGCTATCCTATCAATATGGGCCAACATTTCTAAAGAATGCTTTCAGCACCTTGTTGAATCAATGCCACGTAGAATTAAGGCAGTTCTGAAGGCGAAAGGGGGTCAAACACAATATTAGTATGGTGTTCCTAATAATCCTTTAGGTGAGTGTATATATATATATATATATATATATATATATATATATATATATATATATATATATATATATATATAAATAAATGTATATGTCGCATATTAGCTTATGCTATACTCTCAATGTGTAATGCATATTTTCCAGTTTTCGACTGGAATCATGTTTTTTGTACTGTCCCTACATAAATAATCTTACAAAATAAATAAATAAATAAAAGAAAAATAAAATAAACTATTATTTCAGCTACATTTCACATTTTAATTTAGTTCAATTTACTACTACACTAATAAATACTGATTATACTGAAATAACTACACTGAATACAGAAATAAAAATGTATAAAAAAAACTATATAAGCATTTAAAAACATGACAAAACCACTAAATCTAAATTAAAAAAGGAAAATAAAAAATAATTCAAAACATTAATAAAAACTATAATAGTATCTCATTGACTACAATAACGCTGCATCCACCATATAAAAAAAAAGGGAAACACTTTAACTAATGTTAACAAATGAAACCTTATTATAATGAACTAATAATAAACAATACTAGGGGTGGGAATCTCTAATCACCTCACGATACGATTAGATTCGATTACGATTCTGAGGGCTGCGATACGGTGATAAAACGATTATCGATGCATCTTTTTTCCTATACAGATTTCTTTTGCTCACTGTGTGACTACATGGTACTTTTAAAGCAAAGTATTTGTAATGATCCATAATGAATTTACTTCCAAAATATTTAATTAAACAAATGGAAGTGATTTGCCAATAAATGTTGCGATAGACTGTCTTTGGTTCACTGCAGTTTTAAGGAGAAAATACTCAGCAATGGTGTCGACTTATGAATTTACACATGAACACCGTTAAAAACACCACATAGACATATAAACAACATTAAAAGCTTGATTTTCACCACGGGGGGACTTTAACTAATGCTAACTAAGATTAATAAATACTGTAACGAATGTATTGCTCATTGTTAATTCATGCATTAACTAATGGGACCTTATTGTAATGTTTTATGCCTAATAAAACAAAAATAACAGATTTTCTGCTCTAAGAATGTTTGATTTCCCGGTTTGTCTGTCCTGACACTGTTAAACAGCCGCTTTGAGCGAGTCGATGTGTAGATGTGATGTGAAGGGATCAGTTCAGGGTAACGTGAGGACGGCAGCGGGGATGCGGGTTACAAATCGGATGATTAGCTGGGAGGGAAAACAACAGACAGCGGCGATATCAAATGCAGAAAACGGAGACTTTAAGCTTGGATGTCACGGGTGTTTCGGCAGGAGTCTGGCAGTCTGTGTAACCGATACCGACACTCGCTCGCGATCTCTGGGGTCGAGCTGAAGGAGTCTGAGATCCTGAACCACGAAGAGCCCCACTGTCACCACAAATCTGTCACACGCTTCTTTCTCTGCTAATTCAACTTCACACCGACATTATCTTCAACTCTGAGCTGCTTCAAACCATGAGTTATAGCATTTGATCTCAGCAAAACATGTTTTCTTAAGTCTGTTTCAAGGTTACAACCAGTGCCGGCCCGAGCCTTTTGGGGGCCCTAAGCAGAATTTGGTTTGGGGGCCCCCTCCCACCACGCGGAGTCACCTGTGCTTGACGATTATTGACACAATGTCACTCTATAATGTTACATTATAAATTAATACAATGAGGTTATGTATTAATACAAAATAAATACTTAATAAAAAATTTATACTTAATGTTTTAACTTTTTCTTTACTCTTTTACTAACTCTTTGAAACTTCTGAAAACAAATTGTCACAAAACATATAAAAAAAAACTTATTTGAAAAATATCCTCCAACGTTTTTGCAGTTTGAATGATGTCTTGTATGAACATGACGGAGTATGTTTTTATGTTTCCACTGTTCGATCGCGCCCGCGCCTCACACACACACACACACACACACACACACACACACACACACACACAACATATTCAAGCATTGCAATCTTGACATCGCAGCCTGTTCGTTAAAGCCGTAATAAAATATAGTAATAAAATAGTCAACCTAACATATAAAAATTGCACTGCTCTGTTTAAATAAGCCAACAATTCGTATTCAGCGCTGCGTAGCCTAAGCACCGCTCCACTGTGATATTTGCAAGCACATTTTTGCGCATGTGAAGAGAATGATTTTTTTCCCCTCGATATTGGATTTCAAGCACATTTTTGCGCATGTGAAGAGAATGATTTTTTTCCCCTCGATATTGGAACGTGGGTGAAGTACAAAGAAGCCTATAATAAAGAATAGTTTACCATCCAAATCCATCGCGAATGTTAAAACATTTTGATTCTAATGAGAGAGATACGTGAGCCCAGCACTTTCGCTTTAAATTATTTCGTTTTGGCTTGTTTTTAGTTATTTTTTTATTCTTGTTCTGTTCTGAATATCATTAAATTTAAAGGATAAATCATTGATCAAATCAAATTTTTGCGACATGGCTTAACATTACCGTGACTTTGCGCACGAATTGTCTATGCACGCGAGGTTATGCGCATCACTCAAACACTGGCAGACACCGCAGCAGTTGTAGGCAGGTATATTGATCATGAAATCAGAATTTTCTTGTCTTGAATTATTAATCCATTCATTCATTTATGTCACTTGTTTAATTTAATTAATATGTAAAAAAATAAAATAATAATAATAATCGCTTGGGGGCCCCCTGGTGGCGACGGGGCCCCAAGCAGCCGCTTAGTTCGCTTATGCCTCGGGCCGGCCCTGGTTACAACAAATGTAACAATGTAACACAACAGTTCAAAAGTTTGGGGTAAAGAAACTAATACTTTTATTCAGCAAGGATGCATTAAATTGATCAAAAGTGACAGTGAAGGCTTTTATAATGTTACAAAAGTTTTGTTTTCAAATAAATGCTGTTCTTCTGAACTTTCTATTCATCAAAGAATCCTGAAAAATAAAATGCACCACGTTTTCCAAACAAATATAACTGTTTTCAATTGATAATAATCATAAATGTTTCTTGATCATCATATTAGAGTGATTTCTGAAGGATCATGTGACACTGAAGACTGGAGTAATGATGCTGAAAATTCAGCTTTGATCACAGGAATAAATTACACTTTACTGTATATTCACATAGAAAACAGCTATCTTAACTTTTAGTAAATTTTTTACTGTTTTTACTGTTTTGATTAAATAAATACAGCTGTGGTGAGCAGAACATCTTACTGGCCACAAACTTTTGAATCCTAGTTTACATTAATTAATCAAATTAATAAATACCCAAACAGAAAAATTTATTATAATAGAAAATAAATACTCAAATTTATTCTTGGTCATTTTAAACTATAAAGTCCCTACACTGAAAAAAATGATTCATTGACTAGTTGAATTTACTAAAAGAAATTATGTTAATTGGATCCACATAATTGATTTTAGCTACATTTAAACAAATGCATTACGTTGAACTAAGTTCAGCTTAATGCATTTGTTTAAATGTAGCTAAAATCAATTGCGTGGAACCACTTACGATATTTTTTTTTTAGTAAATTCAATGATTTCAGTAAATTCACTGAATTTTCTAAATGTTTTTATCGTAAGTGGTTCCACGCAATTGATTTTAGCTACATTTAAACAAATGCATTAAGCTGAACTTAGTTCAACGTAATGCATTTGTTTAAATGTAGCTAAAATCAATTATGTGGATCCAATTAACATAATTTCTTTTAGTAAATTCTACTAAGTCAATAAATCATTTTTTTCAGTGTAAAGAAGCAGTAACATCTAAACATTATTAAACACAGTAACACAAAGTAACATTTTCCACAAAGGACTTGTTATCAAGTATGAAGTTCAGAAACCTTATAAAGTATCGACATGATTCTTCAGTGCTTTGAGCTGATAAAAATGGACCTGGAGTCTGAATATTATTTAGATGAGCTCATCTGTGATTGAATAAATGATCTATTGTGTGAATAATATCAGAAAGTGCTTTTCTGCAACATTCAGATAACCGTTACATATAAACCGTGTTTTGGAGACTGTCTTTGGTTCACTGTGGTTTTAAAGTGCCCCTATTATGCTATTTTAAAGTTTCCTAATGTTGTTGTTGAGTCTCCTACAACAGGTTTACATGCATCAAAGCTCAAAAAACTGTTTCAGTTTCTCATAATATACATTTGCACATCACCACACATTAAAAACACCACATTTACATAAACAACATTAAAAGCTGGATTTACTCCACAGGGGGACTTTAAGTTCTTAAAACATCTATAGAGGTAAAATAGTGAGAAACTTCTACACTTAAAACATCTATAGAGGCAAAATAGTGAGAGAAACTTCTACACTTAAAACATCTATAGAGGTAAAATAGTGAGAGAAACTTCTACACTTCTGCTTAAAAAGGTTCACTGATTCAACACGTTGTCGGAGATGATTCATCGCACAATCATTATGATTGCACGTCATCTCATTAATCATAGTCACAAGTTCACGCAATTTCCTCTAACCAATTCCTTCTAACCAATATCATGGTGTACTAAATGAGAGGGTTCCCTGTATAGTTTGCAGCATTATTTGGGAGAGATTTTTTTTCCTTAAGAAAAATCTAACTATCGGCATCGACCGATATCATTCTGTGGTTTGGCCGGTTTCTCTTCGTTGTTTGTGTTGTTCAGCCCTTTGGTCAGATGTGCTTGCTGTTTTTAAATGTGCTTTATAAATAAAACAAACTTTAAACCTGAACTTGATTAATATCACAGTTTGAGGAGTATCATGATGCAGAAGTGCATGTGTGTCTGACCTGATGACCATATTGCAGTGAGCGCCATGTTCCCGCCGGGATGGATTATTAGAATTTTACATTTTACAAAAAAAGCAAAAGAAAACAAGATACATTTAGAAAATATATACAAATCAATGAATGATAATATCAACAGAAACAACAATATAAATAACTATTAATAATCGCTCTGTTGTTAATTTTAACCTCTAATATTATAGTGTACTAAATGAGAAGGTTCTCTGTATAGTTTGCAGCATTATTTGGGTGATTTTTTTGGGTATCGACCGATATCATTCTGAATAATCGGCTATCGGTATCGGCGGAGAAATGTAATATCGGTGCAACTCTACATTTAACATCACTGTGTTGTCTGAGGAGTCTCATGATGGAGAAGTGCATGTTTTATTTATTATATTTATATGTTTATTTATGTAAGGACAGTACAAAAAAACATGATTTCCAGCTGGAAAACATGCATTGCACATCGAGAGTATAGCATAAGCTAATTTGCGTCTCGGGTCCCCAGAAAGGCTCTTCTAAAAAATAAAATAAAAAACTACTTAAATCATAGAATAAAGCTAATACTGCATGTCATTTATACACTTACAAATACAATCCTAAATGACCTGTACCTATTTTAAGGATGCTTCCAACCCTGGCATGAATAACTGATTAAAACAAATATTTATTCAATTTAAATATGCATGCGTCTTTTAAATATATGCATCTAAATTTAAATGTGCATCTGACCTGATGACCATGTTGCAGTGAGCGCACATGGGTGTCCGTGTTCCCGCTGGGATGTGTTCGGCTCTCTGCACCAGCGAATCGTCCTGGTCACTGGGATGAGCTTGAGGTTTGGGTCGATCCGGTCCCTTCGCGAGGCCTTTGGTGACCTGTCCCGTCTGAGGCGCAGGTGCACCTGCTTTAGGAAGCCCTGATAATCAAAGAGAAAGAGATTTCAATCTGTGCGACCCCTCGCTGAACTTCACCCACAACAGCGCCTGTGTTACGCAAGACCAAAACGGGTAATGAGATCGGCCAGTTTTGTGCGCGGTCGTGTAGCGTGACCGAAGGTGATGGAAAGTTCTAGTTAAGATATATGAACTCTATCTCTTCTCGCCGGACCATCTGCGGACGGGACATCCACACCAAAAACAATGGATCGATTTACTCAGGACGGGAGAAAAAAAAAAAAAAAAAACATTCCCAGAACTGGAGGAGACACCTGGCAAAATAACCGGCCGTTTCAGGGAGTGGAAGGACAAGCCTTCCCTTCTCTGAGAGGTCAGAGGTCAGCGAGGCACAGAGCGGCTCATTCAGACGGTGCTGGAATCAAAGCCGCGGGTCACGGAGCATGTGCTCCCTTGATTTACGCGCAACGGAGGAAAAACGAGCCGACAGATCCGTGCGAATGAATCCGTGCTGAAGCTCAACGCTCTTATCTGCAGCTCGCAGGCATCTGGAGGAAGAGTGCTGTGTTCATATAACTATCCTAATAATGATGCTTAAAGGTGCTGTATGGAACACTTTCACTCTACTAAAGCATAAAAATACCATATGTTTGCATATATTGAGGAAACGTGCTACACGTTTCTCTGAAAAACACTTCTACAGCCGGTTATTATACTGTGAAATGTGCGTTTACCGGCTGGAATGTTTGTTTTTGTTTTGGTCTGTGATACTGCACAGTGCCAGTTTTCATTGTCCAGTGCGCTCGTTCCTGTTGCGCGTCTCAAACTGGCGACCCGTGTGAGTGTCGAGTCTGAGGAGCAGGAGGCGGGAGAAACCACGATCTCCCATATTTTGAATTTGGACTGCAGTACCTATTCCGACCACTAGTCATTCTTACAGACTTCACCTTTAACTATGCAAACCGCACTATATTATACACACATATGCATGTATATATTTAAGAAAAATGTGTTATTTATATATAATATAAATGATGTATATATACATATAGAGTATATACATGCAAATATTTCTTAAATATATACATGCATATGTGTGTATTTATATATACAAAATAATTATTACATATATTATGTAAACACAAACTTTTTTTTGGATGCGATTAATCGTTGCCCAGCACTTACACACACAAAAAAAAAAAAACTTATTTGAACAGCTATATATATATATATATATAAGCTGGAAAATATGTGATTGTCCAACAGAACTTCAATCTGAATTGGATCTATAGATGATCAGTGAGAAGCAGCAGGTCAGAGGTCAGAGGTCAGCTGAATCATCATGGAAGAATGGTCACATCCTGAGACTGGAGTGAGAAAAGGCGAGATAAGACGAGCTCTTCCTCTCAGCTGAGCGTCTGTCGGAGGACGAGGAAACGCTTCTGACGCTTCTATATATCCGTTCGTCAAACGTGTCTGTGGGAACGTGGTAGTGGCAGATTGAGAGGTCAAATACTGAGGGCTCTTTACAAAAACAGTTGTAAATGGGCTCCAATATATATATATATATATATATATATATATATATATATATATATATATATATATAAATTATTTTTTTTATATAAATATGAATATAAATAACCAATACATAATTATTCACACACACGCATATATATATATATAAAATTTCACAATGACTCATAGTACTAATGTATACATTTATAATTAAAAAAAATCTGCATATATCATACATGTATATTTTTAAATTATAACAATTATGATTTTAAATCATAAAATGTTTATAATATTAATCATTGATCATTTAAGCATTTTAAAATATCATATATAAATGTTTTTATATAAAATACAAATTTATAAAAAATATAATGTTTATTTATAATGTACATAAGTTTCAAATTAATTTATATTAATAATGTGCAAGTTTATAATTAATCATTTATCATTTAAAAAATCTATAATGTATTATAAATGAACAAATATAAACAAATATTTTAAATGTATAGTTAAAAAAATTATAGCGGTTATGATCTTTAAATAAATCTTAACATTTATAACATTAATAATTGATCATTTAAATATATATAAAAAGTTTTTCATTTTTATTTTATCTTTTTTATACATAATTACACATTAACTAAGAAAGAAAGAAATCACAAACAATTGTTGTGAAGGTCTAACCCCATTCCCACCACTGATCTTCTCTTCTCTTCTCTTCTCTTCTCTTCTCTTCTCTTCTCTTCTCTTCTCTTCTCTTCTCTTCTCTTCTCTTCTCTTCTCTTCTCTTCTCTTCTCTTCTCTTCTCTTCTCTTCTCTTCTCATTAACTGCGTCAGACTAAACTGGGAAGGGTCACAGCACCTGTATTGTTGTCCTATTGTTAGTTTAACTGCTTCTATTGCTCTCCTCATTTGTAAGTCACTTTGGATAAAAGCGTCTGCTAAATGATTAAATGTAAGTGTATAAACCCCAGCAGTTACTCTGCGTTTGAGCAGAAACATCAGAGAAATGAAGCCCATATGTTCCCCTCCTGCTCTCTGCGCTTGTACTCGCGAGTCCGTCTGGAATCAATCGCTGCGATGAGCTTTAACTGAAGAGATCCTCAGCTGATGAGTTCCTCTGCCACCCCGACCACTGACCCACAGATCCCGAGGAACATTATTAATCCTGATGCGCTCGCCGTCTCTGCAGGACATCCGCTGCACGCACTGCAAATAATGCTTCTCTTACTTAGTATTTTAGTCTTGTTTCCAGTCCAAAAATCAAGATGCATTTACTATAGTAAAATGCCATAAGATATTATGACTTGTTTTCTGGGATAATAAATCAAAATGAAGCGAGTTTTTGCTTAAACAAGTCATAATATCTTATGGCATTTTACTATAGTAAATGCATCTTGATATTTGGACTGGAAACAAGACCAAAATCCTAAGTAAGAAACTTTTTGCAGTGTGTGGAGGCGCTCCAGGTTTCCTCGCAGGCCGTGTGACTATGATAATACATATATTCCACAGAGATACCTGTGTTCCCCGTCAGCCGTGCCAGAAACGCCTGTCAGCACGTAAGAGCCCAGAGAGGGGCATGATGGGTAAACATGAGGCCTTCCTCTCCACATACCGACAATAAAGATCACCTGATTCCCAGAGTCAACATTTACCCTCCGACCCGCGAGTAAAACCAACACCACCTCTGGTTAGTCCGTACACGTGAAGAACACGTGACTGTGAATCTGGCGTAACATCATCAGGCTGAGGAAAACAGCTCTCTTTTGTCCAATCCATAAACTCAAAGCTTTGAGAACTAACAGTGCAGTCTGCCATCTACAGGACACATGAGGAGTCTGTGTTTTATAGTTTATTAAAAATATGAAATATTATTAAAAATAATTTTCAGTCATTGAATAAAAGCTGATATAAAATAACTTAAATTTTGATTTATTACACTTAAAAACCAAACATTCTTAAATGTTTCCTTTGCAACCAACTGTATATATATATATATATATATATATCCATCTAATACTCTATATATAGAGAGTTTCTAATAAAAATGTATAATGTATTATTTTTTCAAAAGTATAATATTATAACACTAACAATTTCACTTAAATAATAGACTCATTAAACCTTTGAAATTATTTTATAAGTTTATTAGCAATTTATTTATAATAATAATTTCAAAAATAATCAAATATACTATTAAAACCTAATAAAAAAGACAAAAGCCCATAAAATTAGTAACAAACTAAAATATAAAAATATAATAATTCAAAATATTAATAAACACCATAATAGTATATAAATAACAGTAAAATTACACAATGTAATCTAATATATTAGAATATAAAATAAAATATTATAAAATAATATTCAGTGTTGTTATTGTAAACAAAAACCATTACAGACATAATAATAAAAATTAAAAAAAATATATATTATATATTATATATATATATATATATATATATATATATATATATATAAAATAACAAAATAATGAATATATAAAAATATAAAGCTAATTAAAAGTAATAAATACTGTTAATAAAGACTACATAAATAATACAAAATTAACACAGCAGTAGAGACAGATTTGACTGAAGGTTTCAGCTGAAATGCTTGAGATCATTTTTGAAGACAAAGGTAAATTGTGCCTATGTACTATAAAAATACAAAAACAAATGTAATTGTGTGGACTGCTTAATATCCGTCTTCTTTGAGAAGACATGAGCGCAAGTAAACAGGTTTCGGCTGAACTGTCTCTTTAAGGAACATACACAGATAAACCCAATGTCTCCTGAAGGAGCGGATGCGTATTGAGAAGTGCTGAAGCCTCACCTGAAGTGTTGGCAGGCTGCCAGCTCTTGGCGGCGGGTGGAGGGACACCGTTGCCCTGTCGAGGCGCTCCAGCGGGACCTTTGCTCATGGTTTTGACTGAAGACGTGGCATGAGAGCTGGACTGAACCTCCTCTACGGCCTCGCTGGAGAGAAACACAGAACAAGCACTTAAACATCCAACCCGTTACCATCAGAATCAGGATTCATCCTTCCCTCGCGTCCTGTAACACATCTTTCCCTCGCCGCTCAAAATGACCCGAAGCCCTAAAATTATACTTTTTTTTTTTTGTACGAAAGCTTATTTTATTTAGAGGTTTTTTTAAAAAAAAAATTTTTTAAATTTTTTGGGGGGATTTTTTTTAATGCATTTTTTTTTACCTTTAAATTACTAGATTGAATCAATAAATAATAAATAAATAGTAATTTAAGCACATTCCTCACATCATTTCAACTTAAATTCAAAATAACTCACAATTTCATGCATAAACCTTTTAATTCAACTCAAAATATCTTACATTGGGTGTAATCGACCTCTTGTGAAAAAAAAGAAGATATAGCCTATATAACATGATATTTCATGACTCTAGATGGCCTTATATCTCTATATGGAGTAAATGAGTAAATGTTTTTTTTTGTGTGTATTCCTGGTTCAAATGCGTCAAAGGTCATGGGGTCATGGACCCCTCTGGGGGTATATGTATTTGAAAAAAAGAATAAGGGTTAAAAGCCAGTTTACAGTCACGCACAAGCTGACTTTCATGCAAACGTGTGGTCAAACCGCAGGATCGAGGATGTTCAAACAGAGACCTGGATCAGAGATTCACTACCAAACACAACCTCACATCGACCTGACCCTGTGAGAGGCGACGGAGCGTGAATCTCCACACCCGTCCCGAGCCCTTCAGCGATGTCCTGGCTCCAAACACGAGCAGATTGATCAAACAAGCGGCCCGTCGGCTCAGCGGTCCCAGATGGTTTGTTAATGAAGAAAACCAGTGCCAACAAAACAAAATGCCCTTGTTTCACTCTGACTTACAACCTGTCGACAACATGACCGGGTCACATGTCACTCTAAAACAAGACTCAGTAATATACTGTGCCATTCAAAAGTTTGGGATCGGTACGTTTTTTTTACTGTTTTTAAAAGAAGTCTCGTCTGCTCACTACGGCTGCATTTATTTGATTAAAAATACAAAACAAACAGTAATATTGTAAAATATTATTACAATTTAAAGTAACTGTTTTCTATGTGAATATACAGTAAAGTGTAATTTATTCCTGAGTTTTCAGCATCATTACTCCAGTCTTCAGTGTCACATGATCCTTCACAAATCACTCTAATATGATGATTTGATGATCAAGAAACATTCATTATTATTATCAGTGTTTAAAACAGTTGTGGACATTTTTTGATTCTTTGATAAATAGGACAGCATTTATTTGAAATATACTTTTTTTGTAATATTTTAATGTATTTACTGTCACTTTTGAGCCATTTAATGCATCCTTGATAAATAAAACTATTAATTTCTTTCATTTCTATCTTACTGACAAATAAGTAAACCCAAATGTTTTGTGCCTCATGTTCATGCTTTGTAAGAAAGAGTTTGATGAAAAATAAAATGCACTGTTACATTTTCAATTTCATGACATTTAAACATCTTGCAAAATATTGCTCTAAATTGCACAAAACAATTATAATTAAATTGTAAAACATTTATACATCATGATAGCACTTATTGCACAGCCTTTAATATAATATATGCTTATTTAAATAAAAAGCATTACAGAATTTTATATTGTATTACAGTATTGAAAGTCTAATCAGACTCACCATTGAGAATAGAAATATTATAATAATTATAAAATAAAATAAATGATGGTTTGAGGGGGAAAATCATTGTATTTTTGTGCTCCGTTTAAATGTGTTTTACTCGTCTACAATCACACAGGTCTGTAACCTGCTAAACTTATCAACTTGACATTGCCATGTTTTTAGATGATACAGTATATTGTGGTTTATCTCTAAATACCATCTGTTACTTTTCTGTGGTGTTGCATCCAATTAAAACACACAATCCTGCATCACAATCACAGCAGCGAGTTCAGTTCGGTCTGGAGAAGCTCGCCGGAGGAGGAAGTTTGCAACACACACACACACACACACACACACACACACACGTTGACCAGCTGGAAACACGCGTGAAACACCGACAGCAGGGGACCGTCGACTCACACACTCACTGCAAAATTAATTTCATCCACGGAGAGCCAACATACGGCCCCAATTAAACCTCAAATCTTTATTGATCACCACATGGAGTCTATTTAACACGAGAACACATTCTGTTACTAGTCTATATTAGGTCTAATAAATAAATGCACACACACTCTCGGCTTATTAACAAAAAAACATCACATTAATGTTTTATAATGCTTCAAATTCATGTGGAAACTGAATTTAGTATTCAGGATTCTTTGATGAATAGAAAGTTCAAAAGAACAGTATGTATTTGAAATAGAATATTTAGTAACATTATAAATGTCTTTACTGTCACTATTGATCATTTTAAATGTAGCTTTTCTGAATTAAAGCATTACGGTTGAAAAGATCATAATAATGAACTAGTGTATGACGATTTCCACACAGATATGAAGCAGCTCAACTGTTTTCAACACTAATAATAATAATAATAATCATAAATGTTTCTTGGGCATCAAATCATCATATTAGAGTGATTTCTGAAGGATCATGTGACACTGAAGACTGGAGTAATGATGCTGAAAATTCAGCTTTGATCACAGGAATAAATTACACTTTACTAGATATTCACATAGAGAATAGTTACTTTACTTTGCAATAATATTTCACTGTTTTTACTGCATTTTTGATCAAGAGAGACACTTTAATACAGCACAAAGTGTTAAAACTTTCATCCCATCACTAGAAGCACTAGTGATGATTGAACTTAACGTTCCTGTTAAGATGAACCGCAGTGCAGTGCTGCCCCCTAACGTCCACTACCAGAACTGCGCCAGTCTTTTACAGCCCGTGGCGAACCATGAAGATGCATTAAAGTGAATAGAAGCATTAATATATAACCAGCCCTCAGGTTTACATAGTGCTCTGATTGAAACACATTTCATTTTCTCCAGAGTCCAGGGTGAGTCATATATTGTTGAGGGTTCTTCGGCTCCTGAGGACAAATGTGACGAATGCATAGAGGAACTGCAGGAGAGAGAAATAAAGACGGAGGGATCCGTGTCCAGAAGGTGAAATCATATCTATTATTTATCACTCATAAAAAACACTACAAATGTTCTGTCATAGACGGGCTCTATAAAAGCGCCGAGCGTCTCACATGTTCCGATCAGCCGCTGAGTTTGAACTTCATTAGTCAGTAATAGACTTACAATTACAGCTCTATCTACTTCAACAGGGAGAGACGGAAAATGGCGAAATGGCCAAGAGTGCGTTTTAATAACATCTTCCACATCTGCACTAAAATCCAACCAGTAAAAGCCAGTATTTCTCCAATTTTGCAATCATTAAGATTATTTTAATGTTTTTGAATGTCTCTTCTGCTGCATTTATTTGATCAAAAATGCAGTAAAAACTGTGAAATATTATTGCAATGTAAAATAAGTGTTTTCTATGTGAATATCTAGTAAAGTGTAATTTATTCCTGTGATCAAAGCTGAATTTTCAGCATCATTACTCCAGTCTTCAGTGTCACATGATCCTTCAGAAATTATTCTAATATGATGGTTTGATGATATTATCAGTGTTGAAAACAGCTTCATATTTGTGTGGAAACTGTGATGCATTTTATTTTTCAGGATTATTTGATGAATAGAAAGTTCAAAAGAACAGCATTTATTTGAAATAGAATCTTTTGTAACATTATAAACTGTCACTTTTGATCAGTTTAATGTGTCCTTGATGAATAAAATTAGTTTCTTCCAAAAAAGTTGAAAAGTACTGTGTATATAAATGCTTCCTGAAAACGTAGAATTGTCAATGGAATCTTTGGTTTCATCTTTCAAAACCATTAAACCAAACGCCGTTTCAACAGTCACAGTTCAAGAGGAGAAGAAAAGAAAAGAAGAGACACAACAGATGCAGGAAGACGAAAGAAAAGCTTTATTGAGCGATGAGAGAGTCCAGACATACAGAGGAGAAACAGATGCAGAGACAGTGCAAGTCAAGCAGAGGAAAACAGACGACAGGAACCTCCTTCCAAGACACGCTCACACATACAGTGAAGAGACACACGAGTCACATGACTGCTTCTCTGTGATTGACAGGCGTGTGGATATTTAGGATTTGGGATCGGACGGTTTGAGCATCAGACGGATCTACTACATGTTAAGCGCTCGGGCCGAGACCCCGTGATGCCAGTCTCTCAGCTTGTTGTACTGAGGCCGGAGCAGCTCTGGGTCCACTTTATTCACTCTGACGGTCCAACGACACACACACACACACACACACACACACACACAGAGAGAGAGAGAGAGAGAAGGACAGAGAGGAAATAAACTGATTACACAGCTATAGTCAACAGTGATCAGGTTCAGAGAGCAGGAGGACCGTGAGCGAGTGAAACCTCATAATACTGCAGACCAGAGAAACATGAAGCGCTTCAGAGAGGAAGACGAGCTTCAGTGAGCGAAACGCTACAGTATTACATCAGTCATTAGATACATTTTCTAGTTTCGAAATTATGTTTGAGTAAATACTGTGTAACAATTTTTGAATTACATATATTTGTACTATATATTATATAATATTTTATACACACGTATATTTTATATATATATATATATATATATATATATATATATATATATATATATATATATATATATATATATATATATATATATGACAATTTTTAGTGAATATAATACATAAAATATATAATAATCTAAAAATCAATCATATTTAAATATTTATAAATATAATACATAAATATATACATATATTTTGTTATATAATACACAATGCATTTCATTACATTTATATATTATTTATAAATATAATACATAAACATACTATATTTATAAATATTATTATAAAAAAATACTAATAATATTAACAATACTATAATTTTTCTCTTTTTATATTTTTATAATATTTATAAATAAATACATAAAAATATATACATATATTACCATATAATACACATAATTGTATTTAATAATTTATATTCCATATAGTTCATAATAATAATAATAATAATAATAAATTATTATTTTTATAAATGTTGTTGTTAATAA
Organism: Rutilus rutilus; assembly: GCF_951802725.1. NCBI lineage: Eukaryota > Metazoa > Chordata > Actinopteri > Cypriniformes > Leuciscidae > Rutilus > Rutilus rutilus. The sequence goes on from NC_140229.1 coordinate 1,729,246, forward strand.
TTATAAATAAATATTTATTAAAATAATAATAATAAAAATAATAATAAAATAATATTTATAATAATATTTATAAATAAAATAGACATATTGTCATATAATCCACAATGCATCATTTAAAAAAAAATATATATATATAATTTATAAATATAATACGTCATTTTAATAGACTATATTGCTGTCTCAAAAGGGATCCGTCTATGTAGACAGCAAGGAAGCTCAGATGAAACACATGTCCAGAAAACAGCCCTAATTACCCACAATCCCCTCTCATGACTAACGACTCCCCTTAACGGCAGTGTGATCAGAGAAGAGTGTGAAGGAGCTGATCTGATGGAGAGACGCAGAACTTACTTCTTTCCAGGCCGGTTCTCCTGAGCTTGATCTAGAGAAGAGAAGCAAGAAAGACTTTGAATAATAATAATAATAATAATAATAATAATAATAATAATAATAATAATAATAATAATAATAATAATAATATTTTATTTACATAGCGCCTTTCAAGAACTTTACATAATATTGACGCTACAAATATAATCAGGATAACAACATAAACAGGCAGACGGTGATCATATGTACAGAAGAAAACAAAAGTAAGGCATGCATGGATCAGAAATTTAAAGTATATAATTAGTTAACACAGCATGAATGACAGGTTTTGAGCTTATAAAAGTGTAGAGTTTAGCGGTCCCTACCGTTCTCTGTGCCGGTGATCTGTGCCAGGATCCTGAAGGAACGGGACTGAGACGTGCCGGTGCGCGGGTGCCAGTCCTCCGTGTCCTCCATCAGACGCTTCTTACTGGAGTCACTGGGCAGAGAAACGTGGTTCAGCTCCGGCTCCGACACGGGCTTACGGGCCGTTCTGTGCACACACACACACGCTACATCACTAAACATTCAACACAACAACTGCTGGATATAAAACACTGGGATCAGTTTACCTGGGAGGAGTCTTTCTAAAGAAAAGACAGAAATCAAGAGAATCAGAGGAAAGAGACAAAAATAAAGAGAATCAGAGAAAAGAGACAGAAAATCACCCCATAATTCATATTAAGACTGTTTTTACTCACTTAAGAATACTCTGAGGTCCACTATGGAAATAAAAAGTAAAAAAAATATAATAAATATATTTATTTATATATTGGTGATATGTATTATTGTTGTTGTTGTTATTATTATTAGTGTGTGTGTGTGTGTGTGTGTGTGGGGGGGGGGGGGGGGGGGAATCACCAAAAGTTAATTTAAATTCTGCATGCAAATGTAATTCATAATGTGTCCTATAAATACAGAATATCTTGTAATAAATTGAAAAATACTAAATTAAGTCAATTCATAGTCAATATTCTATATTCTATATATTAAAGGGAACTTTTTTTATAGAAAATTACTTGCAGTCTTTTAATAACCTGTGTTATTTTAGTTTCATTGAGATATTATGTTTTATTAATATTTTTGAATTTGCTGTTAATTATTTATATTGTTTTTTTATATTATATTTTTATACATCGGCTTTGATTTTAATTTTGAAGTTTTAGTAATTATGTTGTTTTTGTCATTGTTTTAAATATATCTATATATTTAAGTTAATTTAAGTACATCAAGTCAAAATTAATGAAAATGAGAAATGTTGGCAGCTAGCTGAAATAAATATATATTAATTTCAGTTAATATTTATTTTATTTCAAGTAACATTTTTTTTTTATGACCTTAGTTGTTAGTAATAAACAAAGTGGCAACAAATGGAATTGAAAAACATTTAAAAAAATTAAAAACCTTTTAAAATGGAATTTTAAAACTTGCTAAATTAATTCCTAAAATACTTTAAAACTGATTATTATTATTTTATTAGACACTTTAAATGAGGCCAAAATGCTGAGTGCACCTTTAAAATGTTCAGCTTGAACTACTAACACTAGATGGCTCCACTGTCTCAAGTGTTTTAACGAGCTGACCTGTGCTGGTCCTTCCTGGTAAATCTCTCTCATCTATAACAATGCATGTGAAGGTAAATGTCACCACTGCTATTTATACGGCACACAAGAGAATTAATGCTACTGCCGTGAATAAACACACAGACACATGATGATTGACAGCAGCACATGATGAACACTAGCACACTATCCTGACCTCAAAACCCCTCTACGACTCAATAGAAAGTGGTAAAGCAACACTAGAGATAGAGAGAGTGATCATGAGTGTGTCGCTGGGTTAGAGATGGTGAAAGAACACAGACACACACAGATACCAGAACAATACTGCATCTAGTACACTAACTTTGTCATGGGCTCCTCCTGTGTAGAGAGCGAGAGAGAGAGAGAGAGAGAGAGAGACACATCTGAAGTGTTTCTGTTTGAGAGGAAATGAATCACCATCAAACCTCATGCAGAAGCTCACACACACATGCGGGTCGAGCAGAAGCTCATACACACACATGCAGGCCGAACAGAAGCTCACACACACACACGCAGCCCAAAAGAAACTCACACCCACACGCAGGCCGAACAGAAACTCACACAAGTGCACAAACGGAAGAGCACCAAGTTACGTAGAATTATCATTCAGGTCGCTAGATATAAACATGTTGACAGGATACTAAATCTAACGCTAGTGTATAATAAACTTTTTTTTAATAGAGAATATATTCATATATGTCTGGGATAAATCTCTTTATCAAAAGCATGTGCTAAAAAACAAAAACGTAAAATAAATATAAAACAAACAAATAAAACATTAAGTCATTAAGGATAAAAGATTCTGCTAAAATAAATTCTACATACATTTTAAGTAACGAAGGATAATTCATAATTTGCTTCAAAACCAAATGTATCTTGTTTTAAAGATGTTTAGATATTTTATCCATCCATCCGTGTGTGTGTGTGTGTGTGTGTGTGTGTGTGTGTGTGTAAAATATACACACACACACACACACATACACTGAACAAAATTATAATACTTGTTTTTGCCCCCATTTTTCATGAGCTCAACTCAAAGATCTAAGACTTTTTCTATGTACACAAAAGGCCTATTTCTCTCAAATATTGTTCACAAATCTGTGTAAATCTGTGTTAGTGAGCACTTCTTTGCCGGAGATAATCCATCCACCTCACAGGTGTGGCATATCAAGATGCTGATTAGACAGCATGATTATTGCACAGGTGTGCCTTAGGCTGGCCACAATAAAAGCCCCCCCCCAAAATACAGTAAAACTGCACATTTTAGAGTGGCCTTTTATTGTGGCCAGCCTAAGGCACACCTGTGCAATAATCATGCTGTCTAATCAGCATCTTGATATGCCACACCTGTGGGGTGGATGGATTATCTCGGCAAAGGAGAAGTGCTCACTAACACAGATTTGTGAACAATATTTGAGAGAAATAGGCCTTTTGTGTACATAGAAAAAGTCTTCGATCTTTGAGTTCAGCTCATGAAAAATGGAGGCAAAAACAATAGTGTTGCGTTTATCATTTTGTTCAGTGTATATAAGCAGTGTTAAAGCCTGCTATAGCGACCCTTACAGTGTTCATGCACTTGAGTGAGTTCAGGCATCACACACACACACACACACCCTGGGCCGATCGCACCTCACGTCCTCAATCCAGCGCTCGTGTGTTTGGAACGAGATCCGTCAGTAACGGCACCGTACACAGAAGAGCCCTCCGCCTCCATCAGTGGAGTTAATGACTTTAATTGGAGTCTAAACTCACTCCGGCTGCTGGATGTTAATTAGTGGAGTCAGTAAACGCAGCTGGAAACTCTCGCAGAGGATTTTACGAACATTCTTGCTGAGGCTGATGGCTAAATATAGTAAATGAGAAGCAGTAACCAGACATCTGTAAACACACAGTGTCTAAACTCAATCAACATACGTCTATTTAATTTTTTTTAAATAATAACAGCAACACTTTTACAATAAGGTCCCATAAGTTAGCACTAGATAATACATTAACTACAAATAAGCAATACATTTGTTACAGTATTTATTAATCTCCGTTAACGGAAGTTAATAAAAATACAGCTGTCGATTGTTAGCTCAGGGCCATTAAATGATATTAACAGAAATAACTTTTGATTTTAATAATGTATAATGTTGAAATGAACATTAACGAAGATTGATAATAGAAGTATTTTTCATTGAACAAATGGAATATATCTTTAAAAAAATATATAAAACAATCAATAATCAAATTTATAAAACTAATAAAAATAACTAGTAATTAAATAATAAAAAGTTCATTTTAAATAAATGATCGTTATTAAAAAATACAATAAAATAAAAATAACTAATAATTAAACTTCAAATAAAATTTTAAAATGCAATCAAAATAAACCACTTAATCATAAAAATCTACAATAATTAATTATAATAACTAATAATTAAGTAATACATTACGTTAAAATGAGCAATTATTTATATAATTATTGAATTAAAAACAAAATAAAAATAAAACAAGTAATTCAACTATAAAAATTCTAAATAGAAATTCAAAATTTTAAAAATGTACAAAAATTATAAAATAACTTTAAAATGAATACAAATCAAAATAAAGCAATTAATTATAATTAAAAATCAACTAATAATAAAACTAACAATAAATAGAAATAAATAATTTGTATAAAAAATAAAACACTAATAAAAGCTATTAAAATAAAACAATTAATAATAAACTAATACTAGAAGAAATAAAAATCATAACTGTTAAATTAAAATGAATATTAATTATAAAAAAATAATATTTTATATAACTAATAAAAATAATTAATAATTAAATCATATAAAAGTTAAATAAATAAAAATATGATTAAAATAAAATATATAAATAAAACATGAAAAACAATGTGACCATTAACCGACACCAGAGACCCGTGAACGTGTGAAGGTGTTGTTCAATTATTACACCGATAACTTAAAAACCCTTGACAATTAAGAGTTCAAGTAAATATTTTTGGCCAAAAGGGTTGGGCTGCTCTGATGGGATGATGGACTGATGTGAGAGGAAGCTCAGCACAGGTGTATCCCAGCAGGACAACAGCGGCAAACACCAGATGTGTTTTCAGAGAGCTCAGATATACATCAAGAGCTCCGATCGTCATATATGATGTGTGGAAACACCAGCTGGATGAGAAATAACAGCGATGCTCGACTTCAGATTCACAACATCACTGAGTGTGTGTGTGTGTGTGTGTGTGTGTCACTGTATGTGTGTGTCAGTGTGTATGTGTGTGTGTGTGTGTGTGTGTGTGTGTGTGTGTGTGTGTGTGTGTGTGTGTGTGTGTGTGTGTGTGTGTCAGTGTGAGTGTGTGAGTGTGTGAGTGAGTGAGTGTGTGAGAGTGAGTGAGAGAGATTTATTCAAATCAATCAAATTATATACATATATATAATTTATTTTTATTTTAATTTTTTTATAATGAATAAATTGGAGGAATACTAAGGAGGTTGATGTCTAACTTAAAGTTAATGTCGTCCCGGGTCAATAAATACCCAAGGTATGCGTTTAAGGGTTAACACTATTTGGGGATAACGATCCCTTTAAGACAATCAGGACAAAGGAAGAGAGGATCTCTCTGGATAATCCATCAGCGTTCCTGGGATTTAGTCTGTCACGGCAAAAGGTCGACCTGATCTCCCCTTTTTCCTGTTGGCTTCACTATCACTGGGATCAGGAAGCTCATAATAATATATTATGAAGAACGTGTCCAAAACAAGGAATTATCCGCTGCTTTGCTCGTTCCTCTCCCCCTGTGGTCAGAATTTCAAGCAGAACGTTTTGTTCACCCGAGTCTCAGCATGTGGGACACACAGTTTACGTGTTTACTAGAATCACTAAAACCACATGAGAGGGAACGTGCTCGGTCTCACACAGACTCATTACCGCTTTACGAGTTTTCTTTGATCTGCTGTTGACTTCTAGTCAAAACTAAAGTGAGTGAGTAAATACAACCCATCTATGAAAACAAGACCACATATGGTGAAGACACGTGAAAAATGTGCTTTTAAACCAAGACATTTATGAAGAAAATGTAAAAAAAAAACAAGGTTACACGCTAAAGTTTAATACTTCAATTTAAATTAAATACAAATTCATAATTAAATAATTCATAATAAATAAATATTAAAGGGCACCTATTATGCAAAATGCACTTTTATATGGTGTTTGAACATAAATGTGTGTTGGCAGTGTGTGTACACAACCACCCTATAATGATAAAAATCCACAAAGTGCTTTTTTTTTTTTAAATCCCCATAAATCATAAGCACTGTCTCAGAACGAGCTGTTCTCAGATTCGGGGCAATGTGACGTCACTTTGCACAGGCCCCTCCCACGACTGTTGATTGACACTGCAGTTTGAGCATAGACCCGCCCTGAGTGAGCTGGACACAGTCCGCCATTGTTTCCACGCTGGAGCAGCTGTAGACAAGAATGTCTCCTAAGCGATTGAGGTGTTTTGTTGTTGGATGTAAGAATGAACTTAGTCTTCATTTACTCTCGTTGTTACTCGAGGATGGATCTGTACTGTTCGTGATCCAGCTTACGGTCTCGGGAGCGACAGGCCTAACAGCTCATCCAGTCGTGGATATACAGTTTACCAGTTGATTAAGCACCCACTGAAAAGGTGTGTATATATTTGTTTACTGTTAGTTCTAACGAGTGTTTTGTGTATTTCGCTGTGTATGTTCAATGATAATGAAAGGGAGAGAGAGAGAGAGAGAGAGAGAGAGAGAGAGAGAGAGAGAGAGAGAGAGAGAGAGAGAGAGAGAGAGAGAGAGAGAGAGAGAGAGAGAGAGAGAGAGAGAGAGAGATTATGGATAAGATTTTAATGCGCACTTATATACTGTGTTTATTCGGCTCTTATAGTGATTTTCTGGAGTAAAACTAAGGCTTCATCTTTTGTGTGCGGTACAATAAACTTGATTGAACTCATCAGTATTGTATTAATAGTGGATAAAAGCAGATGACAAATAACCGTAATTAAACTAAACTATACCTGTTCTATCTCCATACAGCATATATTCTCTGGCTCTGTGGGCATTATTGTCCGACTCCGAGTCGAAATGAACACCGCTACTGAGAGTTTCTGTTCTGATATTATCATATGAGATTGTCCTGACTCTTAGCGTGAGCCCGTGAGGCTCCGCCCCCTGGGCCGGCAGCAGCAGTTCATTTGCATTTAAAGGGATACACACTAAAAAAAAATTTCAATTGAAACATGCTGTAAAAAATGATCTGTTGGGTATTTTGAGCTAAACCTCCACATACACACTCTGGGGACATCAGAGACTTATTTTACATCTTGTGAAAAGGGGCATAATAGGTGCCCTTTAAATAAAATACATACAAATAAAGAATTTTTTTAATTCTTTAAATAATTAAATAGTAATAATTAAATATAAAAATAGATAAAAATAAAAAACATAAAATATATATAATTTTTAACAAAAAAATAAATAAATCATTTTTGCAGTACATTCTGGGGACACCATAGATTTATATTACATCTTGTGAAAAGGGGCATAATATGTAATCTTTAAAGAAAAGCGAGAAAGAGTAAACGAAGGAAACAGAAGTATGAAGAACTACAAGTTGATTGGTCAAACCTACCCGTTATGATGTTCCCCAGTGCCTTTACTCTCCATCAGGCCACGTCTTTGGCCCATGGCCACCTCGCACGCGTTCACATTGGAGTAGAGGTTGATGGGCGTGTTATAGACGGAGGGATGAGGGGCGGCGGGGGCCGGGGGGGGAGGAGCCAGAGGAGCTGTCACTCTCGCCGGGGAGGAGGAGCCAGAGGAGGAAGTGGAGGACGAGTTGGCAAAGGGGGAACGGCCAGAGGCAGGTTTAGGGGTGGAGCTAGGCGAGCGGTGGGCGGAGCCAGAGGAGGAGGTGGAGGACGAGTTGGCGAAGGGGGCGGGTTTAGGGGCGGAGCCACCGAGTGGGAAGGGTGGTTGAGGAGGAGGCTGCTGGGAAGGAGCCGCTGGAGTGAATGCAGAAGATGCGGAGGGGATTGAGGCTTTCGGTGCGACGGGTGTCGGGGACGGGCTGATGGAGCGAACCGTACTAGCGGCCCCGCCGAAGGGCCGTGCCGTTTTATTGTACGCGCTGCTGCCCGGGGCGAGACTGGTGGCGGGTGCAGGCGTTTGGGTGATGGGCACAGGCTTAATGATCTCCAGTGGTTCCTCCTACAGGAAGTGATGAAACACATGCAACACATGCTCACGTCACAGCACACGCATGCAGGAGCCACGGCCCCTCGTTACAGCCTTAACGCACACTAAACTTAAAATAATGCACTCTAAAAAATGCTGGGTTTTTTTAACCCAACTTTGGGTAACTCAGCAGTTGCCTAAAATTTTTAACCCCAACGTTTGGGTTTGTCCATATTTGACCCAAAGTTGGGTTAAAATAACCCAGCACATTTTTTTTTTGAGTGTGGTTGCAAATCTAATTTATTTGATTTAATCAAACCTTTTAAGTAGCAAACATTATTTTCATAAATTCTGTTGACAATGTTGATCATTACATTAACTTAATATTATGCATATTTTAATCTGAAATTTGTTAATTTATATATTTTTTCCTTTTAAATTTCCTAGGTTTTACATGAACATATTACAAATATTAGACAAATATCATAAAAGTTTTAATATTCCCCACACAGCAGCAAAAAAAAAAAAAAAAAAAAAATCAAAGTTGTAAATAAAACAAATATTACAAGAAAATACTATTGCAGTTTTCGTACTTCAAAATTTCACGCTCAATTCATTGTTCGCCGTTTCTTTGAGAATCATTTGTGAAATTTACTAGCAATTTATGAGAAAATGCTTTCAAATTAAATTCTACACCAACTTTCTCAGCGCAGACTGTAATGAGGGGAAGCAGAAATACTCAGTTCTTCAGTGTCAAGCAACAGATCAGGCATTTCAAACATGCTACACGTCACATGCGTGTCCTAACCAGGCGTGATGCAAAGCTATAAACCTCACCCGTCGTAACAAATGATTTGGATCAAGAGGTTTTATTGGTTACCTCATTTATAATGTGTCACAATGCACTAGGAGGGCCCCGCCCACAGTGAAATCTAATTGGTCCAAACTCCTGCTTCACATCACCATACATTTAAGTATGTTCTTAACTCTTTCCCTGCTATTGACGAGCAATCCGTGTTTTCAGTGTTAAACAGTAGAGGGCGCTATTATGCATCTTCTAAAAGAGTACAGGATCTCCAGATCAAAACACAGGAGAAGCAGCAGAAACGAGCGATAGAAGCATTGCTGTAAAATACATGCACATGTAAAATCTCTCAATCATCAAACAAAAATCAAAACTGCCTAATGTTACTGAATGAAATGTTGAACCCTTGAAGAGGGAACGACTGAAGCTTTGAGGTGTTGATGGACTCGATCGACTCCATCTGTGTTTTGATCATCGATCTGAGTCTTTTAAACACAATTCATATTTTTTTGAAGCAAGTGTATATTTTGACATCATGAATGGAGAACAACATCTCGTCGTCGTCAGCTACATGACGCATTATAACGAGCTATTTTTGGGGGGTAATTATTAGCACTTTATTGTACCTAGGAAACGCACCTAGTTAGGACACGCATTACATGTTTATATTATGATTATTTTGAAGGTACATACCTTTGGGGTCTCCCTTTTAGTGACACTGGAAGATCTGCAAAGACAAAACAGATGTTTAACATTGATTGTAAAACACAAAGCAACACTGAATGAATTAAAGTCAGCATGTGAATATGTAAATAACGGGACACGTTTGACAGAGAGACTCTTGATATTGTTTGAATAAGGACTCTATTCTGGCTGCCATTCAAACAAACCTCGGCTCCCAGTGTACGCTACATTACACGGGCCATAAATAAAGCCGAGAGCAAACTGTGGCATTCAATCCCAGCGTCCCCTGCCATACGAGGCCAGGCAGGAATAAATACACAAGCTGTCTTCACTGTGTAAAACAACTGCAGCAGAGTTCGGTCTCTGAAGAGCCGTAATGCTTTAGTAGTGACTTATGACATTTCCAGAGGAATCTTTAGGTGTTTTGGAAGCTCTTCGGTGAATAAAACAAGCATGTTTAGTTGCATTATTATAACTAGGTTATTTACACTGGAAACGCTTGTACAGCGTCACAGCAAAGTACATAACGGAGCATTTCTTTACGCAGACAACTAGCCTATACATTTGTTTTTATAAGTTGGTTATTTATAAACTTGATAGTCTCAGAAGATTGTTTTAGCATGGGGAGTGTACAACATTCACATGTAAATGGTAAACAACAAACAACCAGGAAAACAGCTCCGATCATGTTGTTTCAGTCATACTTCGATATGTTGATGAGACTGCAAACAGATCTGATCTACAGATTAACCCTTAATCGCTGTTTGGGGTCAAAATGACCCCAATGGACTTTTCCTTCATTTTTTTAAAAGTGTTACCTTCATCTCAGGGGCATGAAACTCTGTGACTTTTCCTAAATAATCTATCTAAACATGCACACAAAAACTGGGCTTGATTTGGTTGTTCTAAAGGTGTGTAAAAAAAAAAGTACCATTTAAGCTGTTTGGGTTCAAAATGACCCCACATTGAAAATTTATTTTGAAATGACTTTTTAAAATTTTGTTTGTCAAAAAAATAAAAGTAAATCCATTATAAATCTGAAATTTTTTACAAATAAACCAAGGTCTGGTCCTAGAGCATAAATAAAAAGTAGAACGAACTTTCTATCTCATACACACACACTCACACACACACACACACACACACACACACACACAAACACACACACACACACACACACACACACAAACACACAAACACACACATGTATGTGACTGCAACAGAGAGCATTTTTACAGAAATTGGCAAATAAAATAAACAAAACTGGCATAAATCTAAAAAAATTTACATTTAAATAAAGGTCTGGTCCTAACGCATAAACCCAAAGTGGAACGAACTTTCTATCTCATACACACACACACACAAACACACACAAACACACACGTATGTCACTGCAACAGAGAGCATTTTTATAGAAATTGGCAAATAAAATCAACTAAACTGGCATAAATCTGAAAAATGTTACATATGCAACATGGAACAAGCTTTAGATTTAGAATTAATTAAGATCATCATTTAAGTGATTTTTTCTTTAAAAAAATATTTTTTCATGAGCCAATTTATGGCCTAGTTATGTAATTGTGCAGTAAATAGGTAAAAAACTTCAAAATTTCCACAAAAACACAGCATAAATGTATAGTTGAGAAGTAAATAAAAAAATGATATATAGTTTTCCATTTAAAAAATTTATATTTCCTTATGCAATCGCTCTTTAAAAGTTTGGGGTCAAAATGACCCCAAACATCTTAAGTGTTATCCTTTTTTAACAGCGATTAAGGGTAAAAAAAAAAGAAAAAAAAAAGGCTAACTCGGGTTTGATTTACTGGTGCTAGAGTTTATTTGTGACCCTGGATCACGTCACCAGTCACGAGGCGCACGGGTATATCTGTGGCAATAGCCAACAATACATTCTATGGGTCAAAATTATCGATTTTTCTTTTATGCCAAAAATCATGAGATATTCAGTAAAGATCATGTTCCATGAAGATATTTAGTAAATTGCCTGAATGCAGCACAATCGCCAACATAAATGCACAATTTTAAAGGAGATTTTCTCAATATTTCGATTTTTTTGCGCCCTCAGATTCCAGATTTACAATAGTTGCATCTCGACCAAATATTGTCCTATCCTAACAACACCATACATCAGTGGAAAGATTATTTATTCAGCTTTCATACATTATGTTTTTATATTATACATCTCAATAAAACAAAAGAATGACTCATGTGACAGGTTTTGTAGTCCAGGGTCACATAGGCTACCTTTCTGTGTATTATATAATAAACTAAAAGTAAAAGTTTATATATCTGGCTAGTTAACTTTAGTTATTTTTAATACTCCATTACCCAAATTAAATTAATTACAAGTTTAAATGACTTTAATTGAGCGCGAGCAGCACAGCAAAAATACGCTTGCGGTGTGAAACTGCTGTAATGCAAGTGCAGGTAGGCAGACACCGACTGAGTGTGTGACCATGCACTCGCACAAATGCAATCACGTCAAATTTAAACTCGCACATCCTCAAAGAATGGTTGCATATGCCTGGAGCCCTGAAACAATTTGTCTAAATTCAGCCGTGTTCCCATCATCGTGACCCAAACACAATCTGAAAAATGACTGTCAGCAAACCTCCAGTGAAAGTGCATCAGGGTTTGTGCGTTTGGAGATGTTTTGTTTTTCAAGAACTCACAGACATACTTCATGTTCTGGTTTATCAGTGCATTCTCGTCACACTGTCTAGACGGCTTCATTCGTCCTCATTAAATCAACATCACATCCGACACGACCTCCACATTCCTCATAAACAACCTCCGTCCTCAAAACAGGCGACAAACAGGCCTTCGCTTCCTACAGAACTGCTGTGGCGCTGCGGATTCGTTCCACGTCCTCAATCGTTTCCATATTAGGAAAGCCGAGCAGTTTCTGCAAGGCCGGTTCTTTTGTGCCAGACAGTCCGACTTGTGTTATAATAAGGAGCAAAGGTGGAGTGCTGGGAACACTAAGAAAACACTAGCAGAAGGAAGTTTAAAGGCGCTCACACAAAGAGCAAAAGGCTAATCAACACTCATGGGACAAACATGAACAGAAGCAGCGGAGAGGAAGCAGATCTAGCTTTAAAGAATGATCCTGCTTCCTCTACCACTGCTTACACATATATACACACACACACACACACGTATACACATATATATATAGATATAGATATAGATATAGATATAGATATATTTTATTAAATGGAAAACAATTATAATTTTTACAAACCTATCCTAAAACAAAAATAAAATAAAATGTATTTGAATGAACCAGGATCATTCTTCAAAGACAAGATCTGCAAGTTGACTGTATGCTTACTCTCTGCTGGTTTAATTTTAATTAATATTTTTTTATATAGTTTCTTTTTTCCAATGGAAGATAATAAAATAAAAGAAAAATTATATAAAAAAAGAAAAAAAAAAGAAATAAAGTACGCCTTTTAAAGTACACAATGAAAGCGAACAGGACACTCCAGGAAAAGCTTTCACAAACACGCCGTTTTGCCCCAGGGTTTGATACTGACGGGACACGCTGGGAAAAATGCAGGCGGCGAAGAAAAACTCCACAAGCCAAAATAAACAGAACGACTCGTGACATGAAACTGAGACGCTGCTGTTTTCTGCACTGTACCAATCACTTACAAACACCCTTTGCAATAAATATACACAAATAGTTAATTTGTTTTTATTTGAATTAATTATAAATGACTACAGACTAACCCTAAAAAATAAAAAAAATAAAAAAATAAAAAAAACTTTAAAATGAAAACAAAACAAAAATAACAAAATAACAAAAATTTAAAAATTAAATAAAATAACAAAAACTTAAATAAAAAAAATAAAAAAAATAAAAAAAATAAAATATGAACAATATAAAATTATATAAAAAACAAAAACAAATATATAAAAGCAAAACAAAATAAAAACAAACTAAAAGAATAACATACAAAACAACAACATAGAAATAAAAAAAAAAACATTAAAATAAAAAACAAAATATAATTCGCAATAAAATGCAAAACAAAAACAACAAAATGTAAAAATGTAAAATAAAATAAAAATAATAAAAGCAAAAAAAAAAAAAAAAAAAAAAAAAACAACATACACATAAAATATAAAATAAAAACAAAATAAAAACAAAAAAATAAGAAATAAAAGGGAAAAAAAGTTAAATAAAAACATAAAAATAAAATAAATAAAAATGGAAAATAAATAAATAATAAAACATAAAACAAATGAACACATAAAATAAAGCTCTAATCAAAGCCATGAGCACAGTAGGGTTTCCTCATATCACACACAAACAGATGTTTCATAATGTCTCCGGCATACGGTGTGCCTGAGGAGGAACGGCGAGCTGTTATTCAGCTTATAAAGCTCTGATGTCAAATACCTGCATTTCCATCCTCTGACAGAGAAAATGGCTTTTCCTTTCACGTTCCTTCCACACCGCCACAACTAATATACACCAAATGACATTTCAAGAGATTCATTATCAGCTCCAGCGGGATCCACTGGAAATGTAGTCGCAAATAAAAACATCATATATAACAGGATGAAATGATAAATAATGCAAAATAGGGACGTGATCATACAGGCTGAAATGTTACCGAATACAGAGTGTAACTTCTTCATCTTTACTGATGCTCACAGTCAGACAATATATAAATAATTAGCCACAATAAATAATTGTGCCACACTCTGCAAAAAATATTATCAATATAAATATTATCAACAACAGTAACAACATTTTTATGTTGTAACTGTTGAAGTATAATGATAGTTTTGTAACCATTTAGTCTTTTATTTATTTTTTGATGCAAATAAAACAATATAAAAGACAAAATGTAATATATACAATTCAATAAATAAATATTTTAATATTTAAGAAATAAATAAATAATATTTTATGTTGTCATTGTAATAGAATGAATATACATACAAAAAATAAAAATTGAATTAAATAAAAAAATAAAAAAATAAAATAAAAAATAATAAAATATAAAAACAAAACTGTTGTCAGCTTGAGAGCATATTTTTTGTTAGTAGCTAATAGTGTAGCAAATTTAATAAAAATATAAATAAAAAAATGAAATGAAATATTAAAAAAAAAAAAAAAAAAAAAAAAAAAAATTCATGATAAAATTAATGGACACCTCGGAAAAACATTATTGATCAATCTCTTAAGTTGATTTGGTCAGAAGTGGCTGCGACACTGAGCAGAAAGAGTGTGTGGAAAAGGGGAAATGACATCATGCACGAGGCCTGTGGCGTGACCTCGGATCACAACGCCTCGCCAGCCATTCAACAGCTGATCCGTGTGATGAACACACCGAGCGTCAGCTCCACGGGTGTGCCATGGACACTCGTATATCGCTTCACGTGGAGCTTTCCAGAAAACCACAGCGAGCCAAACAACGCCTCAGAGAGACACGCTATCTGTGTTTCAGCTCAGAGATTTGGAGAAGAATCATCATGTGCATTATCATGTGCACTAGTTTAAGAGTCTCCTGACGTGATCTTCCCTAAATAGAGAACACAGCGTAGGACACTTAATGTGACGACTTCAGCAGTTATTGCACATGCATTTTCCTGCGCATCCAAACATTACTCCATAATGCTGGATCAGTTTCATGCCTTTAGCTGAAGAATGAACGATCCTGCCAAAACAGGAGGGTTTCGTACAGAATCACCTCATAAAATCAGTTTATTAAAGCGATCCGTTAGTGTGTGTTAATGGAACGATTACACCGCTAAAGCAGAGACTTTCAGGAGCGCGGAGCAGTCGAGCAGCTTTCATTTTTAAACGCTGATGTTTTTCTGCTTACGATTCAAGTCATCATGAAATAAAGATTAACACGTTTAGCTGCACATCGTTCATCATTCAGTCATGTAGAAACATGAAATGTCACATCATGGAAGTAAAACCTGATGGAGTTTTGGTTATACAAAGGATGTCTGTCTGTCTGTCTGTCTGTCTGTCTGTCTGTCAACAAACTTTGTTGCATTATTTTCCTGTTATCACTGTAAAAAGCGCTATATAAATAAAAGTGACTTGACTTAATAAACAATTTAATACATGAAATAAAAATGCAATTTGTTTTATGTTAATTTTCTAACCACTCCAAGGGTTAATAACATTCATCGGTCACTCCACCAGCATGACATCAGTCTAAGCGGTGGCATAATGGAAAGCAGGACTTCCAGTTCATTTCAGCGAGAACAAGCGTCTGTGTTGGGAATCAGACCGGAGCGCGAGAGAGTTCAGACCTCAGAGACACACGGTCACTGGTTTTCCTGTGTCGTAAAGGTCTAAAACACCAACTTTGTTCTGTTTTAACAGTTCCTCTTAACACCCACATGCTAGACTTTCAACACAGGGTTTCAATCACTGTTTCTCACACAGACGGCCCTTCTTCTGGTGTTCGTCTCTCGATGGAAACGCACAAGCAAAAATCTCTCAACTTTAAACAAACTAGACCATTTTCATGCACTTTAAGAGCAATACACTATATAGGTTTTTATATATATATTAAAGTATTAAAAAAATACTAAATTAAATGTATATATACACACACATTTATTTATATTTATATATAAATAATATATAAAAAAGTAATATATATATCATTAATATTTTAAAACTATACATAAAGTAATTGAAACAATTAACAAAAAACAACAAAAAACAGGTTTTTCCATCTATTCTAATCTGTTAAATTACTGGTCTATATAAATTAACAATATAATGACTATAGTCTTTATTAATTTATAGTATTTACATATATGTTATATCAAAAATAGTGCATAGTAAAATGTAATAATAAAACAAATAGTAATAAATAAAATAAATAAAAATTAAAAATTAAATTAAATTAAATTAAATTAAATTAAATTAAAAATTAAATTAAAAATTAAATTAAATTAAATTAAATTAAATTAAATTAAATTAAATTAAATTAAATTAAATTAAATTAAATTAAATTAAATTAAATTAAATTAAATTAAATTAAAAATAACGAACGGGTTGTTCCATGTATTCTAATCGGTTTAATTCTTGGTCTGTATATAAAATGACAATATAAAATAAAAACATTACAGGTGATCTTGCTTCATTGGTGATGAAAAGGGTTTTCATGTTTGATCAAGTTTTCACTGATTTGAGAGCCGAACCACAATCGCCTTTTCGTCAGTGGAAATGCATGGAAAGGTTCCAGATTGGGTGCTGTGTCGACGGAAAAGGATATTTGATGATCAGGAACAAACAAAACCTACTTTCTTCTGCACATACCCCTTAACAACAGCATTTTACTGTGGGCAAAAACAGCCGTCACAACCCTGAACCTCCCAGAAGCTGCTGCGCCGGCAGGTGACGGCGGTTTTCAGGACAGAAAGAGGGAAACACATGAGCCGCTGCTCCTGCAAACCTGTCCCAAACCTCAGGCGCCGCTCTGTACACATATTTTCAACAGCACTTTATGAATACGGTCTGGAAACATCCTTAAGAAAACAAGGAAGGGGAGCAACATGTGGTCTGAAACGAATTGAAGACGTTGACGCAAAACAAAACGGTACAAATTTTGGTTTGGATGTGGAGGGCGAGCGCTGGAGGGGGACGAATGGAAATCTGCACCAGTCTTTTTGATTCATCCAGTACAGATCAACACAGCTTGGGCTGTCTGAAGATCTGAAGAGACCAAGCAGAGAACGTGTCACTTACAACAAGAGCGCTGATTTCAATCGCTGGTCATTTTCAGACTGAAAGACATTGATGTCATATTGGATCAGACTGATCAAGGATTATGAGGAATTGCAAAGCAATTTTTGTGTCAGATCACATTTGTTACGCAGTGATTGATAAGCCACATTAAATTATCAGTTCATCCAGAAATGTTGTTTATGTTTGTGCAGCAGTCGTTCATGAGAGGCTGCCACTTTACTTTCGTTTTGTTGTTTATTTTAATGCGTGTGCCGTAACTCTGTCTGACGCACCCACCGCTAGCCTAGCTTAGCACAAAGACTGGAGGTAAATGGCTCCAGCTAGCATACTGCTCCCAATAAGTGCCAAAATAACGCCAACATTTTCCTATTTACATGTTGTGATTTGTATAGTCACAGCGTGTACGAATAACAAGGTCACATGAGACACAGCCATCTTCTAACCGTATACATACTGGGAACTATATTCTCAGAAGGCGAAGCACTGCTACTTCTGCGGAGAGATCTCCAGTCTTTGTGCTAAGCTAGGCTAGCGGTGGGTGCGTCAGACAGAGTTACGGCACGCACGGAGATGAGAAGGGTGTGTGTGGACTTATCTAACTCTGGGGGATACGGGGAATAAGATAAAGTCCCAAAAAGTCGGCGTGTTCCTTTAACTTTTGTAATCTGTGTCATGTAGAAGAGGTATGACAGCAATGGACGACTGGATGATGAGGTTTAGAGTATAACTCTTCTCAGACTCTCAATATTTACACTCAAACGTTTCAGAAACACGTACAGACATGCTGGTTATTAAGCAGCGAGTTACGGCTGAGGTGAGACCTGTCCCGCACTGATCTGGGTGGCTCTCTGGGATCTCAGAGTAAACGCTGCGCTCTTAATGTGATGTTATCTTAATAGTAAAGCTTAAGTGCTGTTTGATGGCCTTTGCAGACTCACTGACAAATGTTCAACAGCTATGAAAACGCCACTAAAAGACTTTAATGGGAGATTCCAGAGCTCTTGCACAATCTCTCTTCCCTAAATTTCCTTTCAAAGGGCCCATAACTCCAGAATATGAGGCTGCACTGAAAGAGGTGCTTCGTTTCAAACTAAATCTTAAAAATTTTAATCTACAGCACATCCCCTCCATTTTTAATTAATCTGTCTATGGTCAACACACATTTACTGGAATAAATCATGGAGAAATAAACAGTGTCATCATTTACTTCAGCCTCTCACAAAATAAATCTTGCAATGGAAATAATTGAAATGGATAAAGTCCAGCTGCAAAAATGACAAAAAAGCATCATAAAAGAGGTATTTATGACTATATTCCAGGACATATGAATGCATAAACTGTCTGTTCTCCACACAATCTTATTTATTTATGGTCTTTTCCGGAGCTTGACAGTATTTATCCGTATTCGCTTTTATTGTGTATAAAATGAAAGCATTTAGATCTTGCAATCTAGACATTTGCATGCTACCCTCATGGGTTTGATAAAAATGCATTCCTTGAATGCAATGCAAGTCACTGTGGATAAAATAATCAGCCAAAATGCATAAATATTAATCTGAAGAAGAAGAAAAGGTCTGGAATGAGTAAATGAGTTAACGATGCACTAGTCCTTTAATTGTAATTCAGCAACCCTAGACTGAATGTCTAACACTGATAACTGATAATTAATGAACAAAACTACAATTAAAAGATTCAGTGTCCAGGACCCTCGCTCAACCCTCAACATGATGTGCAGAGAGAGGCCATTAAACAGGCTGAAACACCAGAGCCGGTCGACCCGAACATCTTGACTGCATTAGATCCTGCGTGTCCCGTGATGGGAAGACACAAACCCGGCCAAGAACTGCATAAACCAAACAAATCTTCCCCTCTGAGGCACCGCTGTCATATTTACACAATTCATGATCGTATCTGGACAACCATGAGTTCGCTTTCAATGAAGGTTCTGCGTGAACTTTGAGAAGAGGCAGTTTTGAGGATACACTAGTGGTCAACAGAATGGAGTAAATAATAATTATTAATACGTTTTTTGTTTTTGAAAGTCTCTTCTGCTCACAAAGGTTGTAAAAAAAATATAAAAATTTTAAAAATAGTGAAATATTATTAACATGTAAATCAGCTGTTTTCTATGTGAATATCTAGTAAAGTGTAATTTATTCCTGAATTTTCAGCATCATTACTCGTCTTCAGTGTCACATGATCCTTCAGAAATCACTCTAATATGATGATTTGATGCTCAAGAAACATTTATGATTATTATCAGTGTTGAAAACAGTTGATATTTTTGAGGAAACCATGATCCATTTTACTTTATTTCAGGATTATTTGATGAATAGAAAGTTTAAAAGAACAGCATTTATTTTAAATAGAAACATTTTGTGATATTATTAATGTCTTTACTGTATAACGTGTCCTTTATGACATTTTTTTTTTTCTTCAAAACTTTCTTAGCCAAAACTTTTTTAGATTGCAATGTTTCCACACAGATCTGGAGCAGCACAACTGTTTTCAATATTGATAATAATCATAACTGTTTCTTGATCATCAGATCATCATATTAGAGTGATTTCTGAAGGATCATGTGACACTGAAGACTGGAGTAATGATGCTGAACATTCAGGAATAAATTACACTTTACTATATATATATATATATATATATATTGACATTATAATAATATTTCACTATTTTTACTAAATAAATACAGCTTCGGTGAGAAGAAGAGACTTCTTTCAAAAACAAAACACAAAAAATCGTATTTGTTCCAAACCACTGACAGGTAGTGTAGATGATCAAGGACTCCCACAAACACTAACATGCACAAGAATATTCCAGTGTCCATCACAGTTTGGTGACTGTTATTCCAATCTGCCAGGTATTAAGACTTATTCGTCATGTAATGCAATATCCATTTATATCTGCATGTTCAAGCCAAACTTCTGGGTGCCATGAGACTTTGACAGGTGAAAAGTCATTGAAGAAATATTTTGTGTGTGTGTGTGTGTGTGTGTGTGTGTGTGTGTACTTGTACAACTATCTTTGTGAGGACCAGTTTGAGTTTTAGACCATTGGAGTGAGGACAAAGAGAGTAAAGTGAGGACATGTTGGCCAGTCCTCTCTTTCTGAGAGCCTTTAAAGGCCTGTTTGAGGGTCAAGACTTGGTTTTAGGGATAAGGTTATAATGAGGTTAAGGGTCGGTTTAGGGTCAGGGGTCGGGTTAGGCACTTAGTTGTGATGGGTAAGGTTAGGGTAAGCGGCTAGAGATTGCATTGTGTCAATGAATGTCCTCATAAAGATAGATGTACAAGAATGTGTGTGTGAGTGTGTCTTACTTCAGCAGTGAGAGGTTTAGGTTCCCCACACAAGCTTTGATTTTGTTCTGGGCTTCCAGGTGGGTCATTCCCTCTGTGGCGATGCCATCGATAGACAGAACGACGTCCCCAACGCTGATCTTGGCTTTAGCTGCCTTTCCTCCATCTGTCAGCTGCATCAAACACAAACACACACAGTTCAGAAACTAACTTCTACACAACCCTAGGTGTCATCGCTATATTCTTGCGGAGCTGAAATGGTAATTGATTTGGAACCACATTCATAAGCAACAACACAAATCATGATACTTCTCACGTGACGTGCACAAGAGATCGACTGCAATAGAGTTTCACTGATAGTCCAGTGAGCCATTACCCACTGAGAGCTCAATCTGATTCATTAAAAAGATTCTTTTTACAAATCTGAGTGAATGCAAATGTCAATCCAGTCTGTTTCTCACACAAATCAAATGAGTTGAAGAAGTTTGAACATCTTAGTTACCTTTTATTGTGATTGTAATTAAAAAGAGGCGGTAGCCAAAATTGGAAATATATAATCAATCTTTCAACAAATTTGATTCACAAATTTGAGCAAAATTATATATTTTTTGCTTGATTTGAAAGTCTTGAGTTACTTTATCCTGATTAGACTGATGTTGGACAGTGTTATTTTAGTGTTATTTATATTACTATTACAGTTTTATATATATATCATTTTTTTTTAATTTTTTTTAAGTATCAGTAATTTTGTTATGTGCTTTGTGACTTTTATTTGTGGTTTAATATATCTAAAATATTTCCATTTACTTTTCTTTTTTTCATTTTTTTTTTTTTTTTTCCATTTTTAGTCATTTTAGTACTTCAACTTATTTACTTCAAGTTGCCGAAGCATCATTTATCACGTTTCTCATCTAATATTTACTGTATATTTTATTTCAGCTTAATTTTAAATCAAGGGAAACTGTTTTTAATAGTTTTAGTTAACAATAACAATGGTTTGAAGATGCATCACATCCTACAATAGAAATTATATTTAGAAAATCTTGAATGTCGTATGTAATATTTCTCCAGACTTACAAGCAGTGCAGGACAGATGATTATACAGCAAAAAGATCTGGCTTTTAATAATCAAACCATTAACAGAAGCTGAAGATCAACAAAAGACTGATGTTCCTCTGACCTTTGACCCTCTTGGCCCCGATTTGAAAGACGGATCTGTACACGTGCGCTCACCTTTGATGCCGGAGTGTGTGAGATGTTCACGCGAGTGGAGGCTGATGAAACACTAGACGTGGGCGAACACAAAGAGGCCAGCTGTAATGTATTAGGGGAATCTGAAGCTCTGAGACACTGCAGTGCTGTTGACCTTATCAGATTAGACCTGACAGGCTATTAGACTCTGTCTTAGAAACGGTCCTCGCTCTTGTTAGCACTGAGATCTTGTCCGGGCTAATAAACAACCCGATATCTTACTAGATAACTAACAGCAGGGGAAGGAAAGGCTTTACTCCAATGATTTACACACAGGCTTCTGTGGAGATTCCCTTCAAACTAAAGGCCTTGCATGTATTCTTTACAAGAAAACCCAGAATGCACTGCAACTATACAGACTTTTTTTTTTATCCAAGATTAACAAATCTAGAGAAATGCATGTTATATTTCATCCAATTCCACAAAGTACCAATATAAATTTCGTAATATACATTTTGATCTATGAATATGCAAATGAGCCCCGCCTCCACTCACTCACTCAGCTCAGAGATCCACTGGTTGACGATCTGATTGGTTACAAGGTAGTTTGTGACGTCAGAAACACCAGCGATTTCAAAGTGTGTTTTTGAGTCTGTCTTTGGTTCACTGCAGCAAAATACTCAGCATTATAACTCATTAAAACAACACATAGACATATAAACAACATTAAAAGCTGGATTTACACCACAGGGGGACTTTAATAAACGTTTAATAAATAAAAATAGTACAAGTTTCATGTTTTCAATTAACTTGCAGTGCATACTCTATAGGACTGATATTAAGTGCACTGGCATGGAGCCTCTGCTGCTCGATGTGTCTGAACAAGAAGGACTCGTTACAGGTGTGCATTAGAGGCATTATGCAACCATGCATGACGAATATCAGTCATTCATCACTGCACATCTGCTAGGCAACTAACTCAACTAAAGCAACTACCCCTCCCGAGTCAGATTAAGACTTGCTCTGCTCTTGGCCGAAGGTTCAAAACAACAATTATAATGCAGAACTGATGACAGAAACACTTCACCCCGAAGAATCAAGTTTTATGAGTTGAACGGGTTTAGAGCAACATGAGGACAGGTGTATTTCCTTCAAGAAAGTGAATTGTGATTTATTGTTATCTTTAAAAGACAAAGACTTATTGTGACAAAGTAAAAGTCTCTCATCTTCACCCTATACTTTCTACAGTGGAGGAAAAAATGTGGACTGAATCGAGAAATTCAGTCATAAAAATTGAATTTACTGTTTAAATGTCACAGAATTTGCCAAACTTTGGATGAATAAATTACAATTAAGGCATATCATATACACACAGAAACTCAAAGAAATAATTTTGTATTAATCATGAATCCAGAAAATAGACAGAACACAGAATTTCTGGAAAAAAATTAAACATTTCATACCTTTTCAAAAAAAAAAAAAAGTAATACATTTTATTAAGTTGTTAAAGTTTTATGAATTCAATTATTTAGACCTGCATTTTGATAATTAAATTGAAAATATAATTAAGCCATTAAAATTGAATCGAGAAAAATAAAAATGGAAAACAAGGAATTTGAGAAAAAATTTAACGTATTTCATAGGGTCCTAAAAATATAGTTTTTGTTAAACCTTTAATAATTTTTTGTTGAGTCAGGGTTAATATCGTTAACT
The DNA here is from genome assembly GCF_951802725.1 of Rutilus rutilus. Lineage (NCBI taxonomy): Eukaryota > Metazoa > Chordata > Actinopteri > Cypriniformes > Leuciscidae > Rutilus > Rutilus rutilus. The sequence continues at coordinate 1,752,846 of NC_140229.1, forward strand.
AAAACAAAGATTAGACATGTTGCCTTAAATGATTAACTGGAAATAAATAAAAACTGAAACTGAAATAATAATAAATTAAACCTCAATAGATCTTATAAAATGACAAAAAGCACATAACGAAATTACTAAAAAATAAACCAAAATGATGCAACATGAAAAATAAAAATAAAAGCTAGTAGGCTAATTCCAAATATTAACAAAACTAAAAAAAATAAATAAAAAAAAATTATTAATTAAACATGGTTTTTGATTCCTAAATTTTAGTAAAAAATAAATTAAAAAAAAACAAATTTGGGGGGGGAATAATCCAAAAAGGATTTCATACATAAGGCCCTAGGAAATTACATACGCCACATTGCTTTATTCCAGCAGCAGGAACCACAAAACTAGAGGTCACGAGTTTAAACTCAGTCCCACACATCTACGAAAGCACCTCTGTGAGTTTGACGGGGTCACACACACTAACACACACTCTTTGAGTCACCAGGTCAACGACAACAGCCGGGCCTCAAAGCCTGAATCCAATTTAATGTCCCAAGGAGACCCGACAACACAGGAACATGATGAGAACTGAGGGGTCTTCACACGCTGAGCTGATACAGACACGTGTGTAAGAAAGCCGCTTAACATTTGCACGAGTCCCAGATGTCATTTCTTTTATTAACGTCATAAACTAAACCTCAGTCTCATAAAGCTTAAGGCAACAAGGATCAAATCCCACCGCAGAGAAGAACTACACCCCAAATCAAACACAACATCTCACAGTTTGCCTTTATGGTTCCCTTTAAAGGTTTTTATACATCATATTCCTAGCAGCATTTTCAAAATGAAAGATTAATAAGTTGGGGCTGAGTTATGATCTGACAGGAGAACTTTCACATGTCCATGTTACATTCTATGAGGAAATAATCAATCAAACATACATAGACACACACACACACACACACACACACATATATACATGCATACATACACACACATATGCATACATACACACATGCACTTTTAATGATTTAATGATAAAAAAATTTGGGGGATTTATGAAAACTGAAAAGTAAGCAGCATATTTTGATTAAAGATTAAGAATAATATTCACAGATTCAAATTCCCAATAAGACTAATAACACCAGAAACCAGAAAGAAAGGTCCCCGCTGACCTTATAATGAAAGCGAATGCTTCCCATGACATGTGTTTGGCAGATAAGCGCCTCTAGAAAGCCACATGTATGAGACGCTCGCCTCTTCCACTTGGCAGTCGCTGAATGCAGCGCTGGTTAACGCCGGCTAGTGAACGCTAATGAACGGTTGCTCAGATACAACACCAAAGTTCTGCTCTCCTTTTATAGCGTCTGAGGGTATCACAGGCCACATCACACACACTTGTGCTGAGAGAGAGAGAGAGAGAGAGAGAGAGAGAGAGAGAGAGAGAGAGAGAGAGAGAGAGAGAGAGAGAGAGAGAGAGAGAGAGAGAGAGAGAGAGAGAGAGAGAGAGAGAGAGAGAGAGACACTCACACTCAATTCAGTATTGCTTTATTGGCATGACTGTGCATAACACTCACTCACTCACTCACTCACTCACTCACTCACTCACTCACTCACTCACTCACTCACTCACTCACTCACTCACTCACTCACTCACTCACTCACTCACTCACTCACTCACTCACTCACTCACTCACTCACTCACTCACTCACTCACTCACTCACTCACTCACTCACTCACTCACTCACTCACTCACTCACTCACTCACTCACTCACTCACTCACTCACTCACTCACTCACTCACTCACTCACTCACTCACTCACTCACTCACTCACTCACTCACTCACTCACTCACTCACTCACTCACTCACTCACTCACTCACTCACTCACTCACTCACTCACTCACTCACTCACTCACTCACTCACTCACTCACTCACTCACTCACTCACTCACTCACTCACTCACTCACTCACTCACTCACTCACTCACTCACTCACTCACTCACGAGAGAACAGTGGCTAAAACACCGGCCATGTGTAAAATATAAGTATGATGATGTGAATAATTACAGAGAAACTGATGAAGAAAAAGCACCACATGTTCTCGTGACGTGAGTTATGCAGATCCAGACAAAAGACGACACAACATTCGTTTCATTTCGGCATGGACGCCAGCCAAACGCTCCCATGCGCGCTTCTCAAATCAGTCACATTAGCCACAATCACACAAATCAAGTTAAGGTGAAATTGTTTGATGATAAACCCATGGATCATCATTATCCGCTCTGTGAACCGCACGTCAAAACCTCATCTGCAAATGCAAGCGTGTTTTCAAAATTTTCCACTTCTCTTGTGTGCACTGTATCATAATCATATCACCATAATCACTGTATGATTAACAATAGCGATCTACATTAAAAATTCATAATTTACTGTTTGTGCATCAAAACAGGTTCAAAGTGGATCTACACTTCCAGTCAAAAGATTTTTAATGTTTTAAAAGTCTCTTCTGCTCACCAAGGCTACATTTATTTGATTAAAAAACAACAACAAAAAAACTATAATATTGTGAAATATTATGACAATTTAATTTAATTCTATTTTAATATATTTTAAAATGTAATTTATTCCTGTGATCAAAGCTGAATTTTCAGCATCATTACTCCAGTCTTCAGTGTCACATGATCCTTCACAAATCACTCTAATATGATGATTTGATGCTCAAGAAACATTTATGATTATTATCAATGTTGAAAACAGTCATTTATGTTTTTATTTTAGGATTCTTTGATGAATAGAAAGTTTGAAGTAACATCAAACTCTATCGTTCAAAAGTTTGGGGTCAGTAAGAATTTTTTTTTTTTTTTGGGTGAAAAATAAAATATATCAATACTTTTATTCATCAAGGATGAAATAAATTCATCAAAAAGTGACAGTAAAGACATTTATAATGTTTCAAAAGATTATATTTCAAATAAATGCTGTACTTTTGAACTTTCGATTCATTAAATAATCCTGAAAAATAAAATGCATCACAGTTTCCACACAAATGTGAATCCGTTTTCAACATTGATAATCAAACATTTCTTGATCATCAAATCATCATATTAGAGTGATTTGTGAAGGATCATGTGACACTGAAGACTGGAGTAATGATGCTGAAAATTCAGCTTTGATCACAGGAATAAATTACACTTTAAAGTATATTAAAATAGAAAACCATTATTTTAAATTGTCATAATATTTCACAATATTACTGTTTTTTATTTATTTATTTTTAATCAAATAAATGCACTCTTGGTGAGCAGAAGAGACTTAAAAACATTAATAATCTTAGCAATCCAAAACTTCTGGTAGTGTACATGTGCGTTCGGTAACGATACGATCCCCGCAAACCTTCAGCCAACTGTGTTAAATGACTTAGAAACGTATTAAATGTGTTGGACTAGTTTGCATCGCCTCAAACCACAAACCCAGTTATTTCTGGTACTCAATTTTGGCTCAATAAAAAGTCAAAATGTGAAAGATTTTGTGCAGATCTGAGATCCTGGGCTGAGCAGCACTAATGAAAGCAGACTCCGGTCACGATTCCTCCTATAACGGTGGAAATATAATAATTGTGTGTTAACTTCAGTGGAATGGCTGCTTTTCCTCCATCCAGACTTGAAAACATGCCGATATGTTACAAGATTTTTCTGACTGACTCGAAGCACAAGAGTGTGTGTTTTCCCCGGAGGGCCTCACACACACACACTGAAATGCTGATGGGCTTCATTTGCAGCGGCTGAACGAGTGAATGAACGAGTTTCTGAAAAGCGCATTTTTAAGACGTCGAGTCACAGAGAGCCAGTTGTGTGCGGCCGCTTGTTAAAGTGGTTTAAATTCTCTTTAAATGCCTTATATGGATCTGGGAGATTTCTCTTGCGGTGTGATCCGCGTCAAACATTCCGGGAGCGTTTCGGGACAAACCAGGTGTTTTGCTGGAACTTGATGAGGAGACGTTGTGCTCCTAGAATACCTCCATGACGTCACACACAGACTCTTTCATACAATAAAAGTGGAGGAATATTCGTCTTGAGAACCAGAGCTTGATTCCTTCTTGACGGTGTTATTTTAGTATCAGTGATTCACTGTAAAAAGTGGAAACCTGCAATTCCCTTACAGAGAAGTTTTTACTTGACCATTTAAATGTATATTGTTGGTATAAATTAATGTGGGTTGATTCTAGGGTTGGGCCGATAGACGATGTCATCATTCATCACGATTCCGATAGACATCGCCCAACCCTAGTTGATTCAGCAACATCCATCCATCCATCCATCCAGCAATCCCTCCATCCAGCAATCCCTCCATCCCTCCCTCTACCCATCCATCCCTCCAGCAATCCCTCCATCCAGCAATCCCTCCATCCAGCAATCCCTCCATCCAGCAATCCCTCCATCCATCCATCCCTCTATCCATCCATCCCTCCCTCTATCCATCAGCAATCCCTCCATCCCTCCCTCTGCCCATCCATCCCTCCAGCAATCCCTCCATCCCTATCCATCAGCAATCCCTCCATCCCTCCCTCTGCCCATCCATCCCTCCAGCAATCCCTCCATCCATCCATCCCTCCATCCATCCCTCCATCCCTCCACCCATCCCTCCACCCATCCCTCCATCCCTCCATCCCTCCATCCCTCCATCCCTCCACCCATCCATCCCTCCACCCCTCCATCCCTCCACCCCTCCATCCCTCCACCCCTCCATCCCTCCACCCATCCACCCCTCCATCCCTCCATCCCTCCACCCCTCCACCCATCCATCCCTCCACCCCTCCATCCCCCCCTCCATCCCTCTACCCATCCACCCCTCCACCCCTCCATCCCTCTACCCATCCACCCCTCCATCCCTCTACCCATCCACCCCTCCATCCCTCTACCCATCCACCCCTCCATCCCTCTACCCATCCACCCCTCCATCCCTCTACCCATCCACCCCTCCATCCCTCTACCCATCCACCCCTCCATCCCTCTACCCATCCATCCCTCCCTCTACCCATCCATCCATCAGCAATCACTTCCTCTACTAGGGCTGGGCGATATATCGCATGACATTGTTAGGCACATCTCGTCAGTAAAGCCGGTTCCTTGATTAGTAGTAAATCGCCATCACCTGCCTTCAGATGGAGCGGCATTCACAACACAGAGCCGTAGTTAACTGACAAGCTGAGCCATATCGCATTAATATCGCAGGCGATACGTCCGCGATATTAATGCGATATGGCTCAGCTTGATCCATCCCTCCAGCAATCCCTCCCTCCAGCAATCCCTCCATCCATCCATCCCTCCCTCCCTCTATCCATCAGCAATCCCTCCATCCCTCCCTCTACCATCCATCCAGCAATCCCTCCCTCTACCCATCCCTCCATCCAGCAATCCCTCCCTCTATCCATCAGCAATCCCTCCCTCTATCCATCAGCAATCCCTCCCTCTACCCATCCCTCCCTCCCTCCAGCAATCCCTCCATCCCTCCCTCTATCCATCAGCAATCCCTCCCTCTACCCATCCCTCCCTCCAGCAATCCCTCCATCCATCCCTCCCTCTATCCATCAGCAATCCCTCCATCCCTCCCTCTACCATCCATCCAGCAATCCCTCCCTCTACCCATCCCTCCATCCAGCAATCCCTCCCTCTACCCATCCCTCCATCCAGCAATCCCTCCCTCTATCCATCAGCAATCCCTCCCTCTATCCATCAGCAATCCCTCCCTCCAGCAATCCCTCCATCCCTCCCTCTATCCATCAGCAATCCCTCCCTCTACCCATCCCTCCCTCCAGCAATCCCTCCAGCAATCCCTCCATCCATCCATCCCTCCCTCTATCCATCAGCAATCCCTCCATCCCTCCCTCTACCCATCCCTCCATCCAGCAATCCCTCCATCCAGCAATCCCTCCATCCCTCCCTCTATCCATCAGCAATCCCTCCCTCCAGCAATCCCTCCATCCATCCATCCATCCCTCTATCCATCAGCAATCCCTCTATCTACCCATCCCTCCCTCCATCCCTCCATCCCTCCATCCCTCCATCAGCAATCCATCCCTCCCTCTACCATCCATCAATCCCTCCCTCTACCATCCATCCATCCAATCCCACCATCCCTCTACCATCCATCCATCCCTCCCTGCAATAATGTGTACTAGCAACCCCATAGCACCACCCTAGCAACTACCCATAATACCCTAGCAACTACTAGCTTTTTTCTATTTCCATTTTAGTAAATTTGTTGTTATTTTTGTTATTTGTTTGGCTTTATTAAATATGTTCATTTTTCATTTCAGTTATTTCAACACAACTTTTTTTTTTTAAATGTTTTTTTTTTTTTTTGTTAACATTTGTTTTAATTAAAGTAACAAAGAACATGTTTTGTGGTTTTAGTTTGGCCCATTTATAATAACCCTGCTTCCGTAAATGCATAAATGTAAAAACAAACCTTATGTCCTGAAATATATTTGAAGTTTAAAACAAACCCCTAAGTATGAGCACTAGCAATAGTGATGATTGACTTAAACCTTTGAGAGAAATACATGGAAAAGCTTCCGCATCTAATAGCTAATAATCGACACCTAACATGAGGTGCGTTATCCAGATGTGTCCCAGATGTGCCTAATGAATCCATCAAACAGAGGAACATCAGCATCAAGCCACTCAAACACAAGCCAGTCTGTCATTAATGTTCCTGTGATCCCGGAGATCCATGCGAGGAAGTCTGGAAATCTCAGGTCGATCTCCATGGCAACGCAAACAAAACAGAACATTCCAAGGCCAAAGAAAGACAGACAGAAAGTTCTGGAGGAACAAACTGCTGTGACCAATCAACCGCTTTCATTTCCACGGCTGTAACTGAGAGAAATTGAGTGTACAAGAAGCCGTGTGAGGTGCAATGCGAAGAAAAGAAGTGCTTTTGAAAGTCCACTGTGAGTCGCCTAATAACAGCGGACTTATTCTGCATGGAGTGGATGGAGATCACATGACCAGAAGAATCCCACTATAGCTTTATCTCTGCAAGTCAACGTTTAGTGGATACTTTATTAATAGTACATTTACTAAAAGGTATCGATAGTCCGAGACATATTGGACAGCTAAACATCAATAAAATCTATTTTTTTGTTAGTGTTACCATCACAATTTGCTCATTTGATTATCTTGGTTATTGGCAAAACAAAATAAAAAAATAAAAGCAAAGCAGAAAATTATTAAATAAAAATGCAATATAAAAGAAAAGGCAATAAAAAAAATAATATAATATAATATAATATATGAATGCTGCCAAAACAATCCAAAGCAAAATAAATAAAAATATAATGCAATATAAAATAAAATGACAAAAAGCAATATAAAACAAAGAAATATAATAAAGCATATTTACTTATTTATAAATTAAAAATTAAAAAAAAAAATTATATATATATACTTTTTTAAATTTTAATTTTTTTTTTAAATTAGATATATAGCTTGTGTGTCGGTCGGCTTAATGAGGACAAGCCTGTTCAGTCTCTAAAGACCCTGGAGAAATAAAACAGAGTGACGTGTCACAGTTCAAAATTAACACTCAAGCTACAAATGAGAGTTAAAACTGTAACCGGTCAAACATTATACATGACTCGACTGAACCTGATTGAAAACACGGTCACCGTATGAATGTCATGCAATGGCAACGCCAACTCTTTATCTTATCTTCTCTCACCAGCCTAATTAAATCAAAGAACAAGAGCTTGTTCAAAGTCAGATTACATCCACACCACATTCACCCGGCCTCCTTGGCAATGAGTCCAAACGCTTGCCAACTTTCAGCACATAAATTCACAAAAGCTGTAAATCAGAGTGCGGAGTGAGCCAGCCTGACATGACGGACGAGTTTTCATTCACTTCACAATTAAAACCAGATCGGCTCAAACTAATGCTCAACATGCTGCGGTCGCACGGATCGTGCTCGGATTTTACTGGGATTGGCATTCATGGAAAACTCTGTGCATGGTTATAAAACTCTTTCCTGTCAAATTAAAAGTCCCTTAGGTTGCTAAGGGTTCACGTCAAAAGAGAAGAATTCCCGTTTCCTGTTGCTCTGTTTATGAGGGGAAATGACTCCTAAAAGCCTGTAAAAAGTCTATATTTAGATACAGGCAATTAAATCTGAGTGGATGATTTTTGGATATGATCTCCTCAAATCAAATCATTTTGATTTGTAAAGCGTTTTTCATAATACACATTGTATCAAAGCAGCTTTACGTGATGTTTATGATTTCGTCATTTTCATGTGTTATGCTGGGTACACACCAAAAGATTTTTTACATCTTATAAGATTTTCTAAATGTGATAGACCACAAACATGAGGACAAAAAATCCTAGATTTAAGCATTTTGCTCCTATAGTGTGTGGTGTGCCATGATGTGACAAAGACAGCACACCACACACAAACAGATTTTCAACCAGATTCTCGACTGTGAACACAGGAAATCTCGCAAAACCTCGCGAGACTTCAGAATAAGCATGTCGGATGATATGCAGGAAGAAATTATGATGATAGTGTTTGGAATGATTTTCACAGAAAATTCACATAAAAAAAACAACAACAAAAAAAACATTGTACCCACCATTATATATAACCTTTTATACAGAAATATATTCATTCTTTATTGTCTTTATTTATTCTTTATTGTATTTATTGTCTCTAGAAAAAGTTAGCCTATTTAATCCCTCACTGAACCCTTATAACACTCAGCTTCCTGCATGTGTGTGTGTGTGTGTGAGAATGACCGTCTTCCATCATCTCACTTTCTGATTGGATATTGTTTCGTTTCACGTGATAATCTCCAGAGCGTGCGCATGTTTGTCCTCGGGGTTCCCCCCACACATCAGGATTTCTGATCGTAAATATTAAACATGTTGAATATTTACGATTCGCGATCGGGGCGGCTCCGACGTTCTTCCGAGCAGGTTCGGACACTCTTAACACACCTCACACCAAGGGGAAATCTGATAAGATAATCTGTTGAACCATCAAGATAATCGGGACATAGCTAGGATTGTCGGAAGGGGGGAAATCGGCCCAAAATCAGCCCGATTATCTTTTGGTGTGTACCCAGCATTATAGTTGGAATAGTATAATACAGTTACATTTTGTGACAACATAAACAATCAAGCAGTTGAGATTTGGAAAATCCAAAGTAAAATAAAGCAAAATTAAAATAAAGCAAAATAAAGGCAAAATTAAAATCAATAAAAATAAAAATAAAATAAAATAAATAAAAAGCATATTATATAAAATAAAATAATAAAATATGCAATATAAAAATAATAATAAAAAAAAAACATTTGAAACTGTACTTTACTTAACCCTGTACTTTACAGTTAAATAAACTGAAACTCTTTGTTCACTCCATCCACAAAACTGTTATTTTGCACTATTATTGGAAAATCAATAACTTTTGTCACACTTTGAAACACTATTGTATGAAGCGCTATAGAAATAAATGTGACGATTTAATAAAAAATCTGAGAGTAAGGAAATATGCTGTACTCTTTGTAAAAAAAAAAAAATAATTGTCACATCTATTTAAAATAAAAATCAAGCAGGTCAGATTTGCTAAATCGTTCTTCTCAACAGTCAGAAATACTTTGAGTATCATCCAGCCCACAACACCAAAGCATGATTTAGAGTCAAGTTTTCCTGTAAATGTCCTTTTTACATCAGATCAAAGCGTTAGCTCACTTCCAAATCATTAGAAAGCTCAGAATCAGTACCTTGAGCAACAAAAGCTGGATTGCTGCTCGACTCTTTCATCTTGGCTGAATATCTGAGTGACTCAGGAGGTCAGAACAGTTGAACTTTCCCTTTGAAAGCAGAAGATGAAACTGAAAGATGTTGCTTTACCTCAGTCTCCCAAGAGTGAGTGTGTGTGTGTGTGTGTGTGAGTGTGTGTGAGTGAGAGAGATTTTCACTGCAAAGAGCACAACAAGTGAGCCGTAAAAATCCCACTCTTTTTCTCCATAGAGAGTCTAAAAGTTAAGACCGGCTCACCTTGAGCTCTGAGGTTATTAAGAGATCATATCTACTTATGTTTTTTTAAAGGACATTGATTTCCTGATTTGTGCAATTATACAGTTTAGTGTCATTATACAAAAATGTGTGACAGCAGAATGAAGCAACTGAACCCTAACCCTTGGTTTGAGAGCAAGAAAGTCAATGCTTCATATAGCTGCATTCATCCAGCAAGTGCTAAACCATGCTATTGTTAGCAAGTTAGCATTTATTGAACTAGTTTGTTATAACCAGCTAAGTTTATAAAAACAAAAAAATTTCACATTGCGGTAACATGAAAATTTTAAGTTAAATGTATGGATTATTGTACTCATACATTATACTTGTTCTTAACTTGAAATGTTTGAATACAAAATAAAAATGTCTGCTTACTTAAACTTTAAAATGACTTAACTTAAATATTTTGAGGCAACTGATTGACGTAAATGTATTGAGTTTTGCCAACTTATTCGGGTTTACAGTGCATGTGTATGGAGTCAGATTAACACTGGCCAACAGCCTTGAAAATCACCGTCTACATCATTTAAACATTGTTTTAATAAAATACAGGGGCAATTTAGAGTCAGCCAAAGAGCTCTAAATCGAATGAGTTCATCATTGGAAATGTCAAAGCAATTAAACAATGTTCTGTTATGAATCTTGCTTGTGTGCATTAAATGCATTTCAAATGAAGATACTTAAAGAGTGGTCAATTTTAACTCAAACAGCCATCCATTACTAGATATTAAACCAGACCACGTAAACCCTGTACAATTATATCTCTCATATAATAAGGACTTTGTACATAATGAATGCATTTCTTCTATAAGTAAGTGTTTGTTCTGGTGCTCCAAACATTCAGCTGTGAGCGCCAGAGAACTGAAAATAGTCCATGTGGTTTCGGTGAATGTCGGTTTAATAATTGAGCCATATGTTCTTGCTCCCAAAAATGACAAGTTAGAAAGTGCCACAAAACATCTACGCGCTCTCGAGTCAAAGCCGCAGTGCTTTTGTAGACTTTTATACGCCGAAAGCCGCAGTAACCTTTCTCTGGAAGTATTCTGAGTCTTGACCACCATCCGCCAACTCCACAGAGCTGACAACACGCCCGGACAGACCACTAAACCCTGGAGCGAGACACAACTGGAGCACGACATGCAAGGTTCATATTCAGTGGGAAACATATGAAGCAGAGGATGGCAAATGGGATGATGATTTATGCAGTCAAGACCTCCATTAAAGTGGACCAAATCAAGTCTTCTGAAGTCATACAATAGCTTTGTGTGAGGAACAGACTGAAATCTCCCAGTTATCATTCACACAGGCAGATAAGTAGACCTGGTGCCAAGTTTAAACATGTGACCCTGGACCACATCACCAGTCATGAGTCGGACGGGTATATCTGTGGCAATAGCCAACAATACATTGTATGGGTCAAAATTATCAATTTTTCTTTTATGCCAAAAATCATGAGGATATTAAGTAAAGATCATGTTCCATGAAGATATTTTGTCAATTTCCTACTGTAAATATATAAAACATGTGTTTTTGTGAGTGAATGCTGCACAATCGCGGACATAAATGCACAACTTTAAAGGAGATTTTCTCAATGTTTTGATTTTTCTGCACCCTCAGATTCCAGATTTACAATAGTTGTATCTCGACCAAATATTGTCCTATCCTAACAAACCACACATCAATGGAAAGCTTATTTATTCAGCTTTCAGATGATGTATAAATCTCAAATTTCAGTAAATTGACCCCATGTGACTGGTTTTGTGGTCCAGGGTCACATATGTGAAGAACAACTTCGATCACAGTAGCTGTGATTACATGGACCCTAATAATAATAATTGTAATCGGATCAGTAGCACAATCGGAATAAAAAAAGTAACATGTAAGTAACCACGTCAACCAGAATGAATTGGCCAGATCTGATTGAAATTTAATTCATGGTTTATTCCTTTTGTAATCCGATCGAGAGGACATGAAAACACTCGATCTGACTGAGAACCGAAACCGGAGAGTACTGTGCATGTGCACTGCAGTAGAAATAGCGTAACGACGCATTCCTGTTGAATAAAGTGTCATAAATCAGTGTCCTGTCATTCTGAAACTCTCCTTTCACTCATCGTCTGTGAAGCGGAGCAGGACAGTCCTCGTTTCAGACCCTCATCCACAGAACACACGGGTTTGGGCACGGGAAGGGGCGCTTTACTGCTGGATAAATACAAGCGGCACGGCTCAACGGTTCATGTGCTCGTCGCTGCATATTGCCTAAACACTACATTCGGATTCATTAATCGGAATGAATTCATTCAGACTGAAGCAAAAAGTGTCCATGTAAACTTAGCTACTGTATCGAACAACATGCAATGACAGACTTTTAATTTTGAGGTTAAACTACTCAATTAACGTGCATCCTTAACCCTATGAAGCCTACTGTATTATAGCTGATATGCACATTTCTAAGGCATCTTAATGAAACCCTTTGCTGATAAACGTGTCGCGCACGATCTCCTACACTGCTGTCATCTGATCGATAGTTTAGACTTTTTAGCAAGTAAAAGTCCTTTAGTATAATTGTACAAACGTCCTCCTTCAGCTCGAGCTTCACGTGTCTTTCTGCTGTCAAATCTGCACAGATTTTTATCAAGTAAACATAATAACTTTAACGTTTTAATGTTTATTAACATTAATGTTAATAATATGGTCAAGATGAACACTTACTGGACAACTTCAATTTACTTGATTATCCAGACATCAGTTAGAGAAATCATGAGTATCAAATATGATCATCAGGCTTTTGAGGAAGGTTTATTTGTTCATCTCTCAATCATCATTGCATTGCATTATATGTTTTAAACCTAAAGAGCATAAAACATAAAACTAAGCATTTAAATATCAACTTACTGAGACATATTATTGGATTTTATCATTCATATTCTCACTATATCAGATTATATGAGCCATAAAAGCCTGATACTGATATGATGCAAACTTTTCAGATTTTGACAAAAGGTTAAATAAATTTCAGACTATTATTTTATATGTCTGGCTTTACACAGGGTCAAACGTCTAATCGAGCTATCGGACCCGTCACATAAAGTATAAGGCCTGTTGGTCGGGACTGTGCCAGACCAAAACCACTACTTTCAAACCAAAACCCTTCATGGAATCCTTGAGCTATTCATCAAAGACATTATCCAAGGAAATCTGAGGCTGATGATGCCCAATGGAAAGCATTCATCTTCCTGTTCTCTTAAACGCCTCCTGCTTATGTAAGGCTAGATTGTTGTTCTGAATGAAATCTCGTCCTGCTCTTACCTCACACTCGAAACCACACACACACACACACACACACACACACACACACACACACAAACACAAGACGTGTGCGAAACCCATACGGTATGTTCACATGCTACAAAAGCATTCCAGGCCTTCCTGTGTGCGATGAGTACGGCCGTAAGCGAGGTTAAAGGAGCGCCATCAGGGAATAATTGTGCTCAACACAGGCAGACAGCTAAAATTAGAGCATATTTGTTCAGCGTGAGTATCAAATGTCAAGTTGACAGAAAGCAGACAGCTTTGTGAGGTTAAACACTGATGGGAGGAGGACTAGTGACGGGCGAACGGCGAGGGAAGCTTCAGGAAAAGAAACTGCAGAGGGTACACACTAAAGAATGCAGGATTGTTTTAACCCAAATTTGGGTCAAATATGGACAAACTCGGCTGTTGGGTTAAATAAAAATTAACCCAACGGTTGGGTTTGTCCAAATTTGACCCAAATTTGGGTTATAACAACCATGCATTTTTTAGAGTGTATCGGTTTCCGTCTGGTGCTGTAGCTAAAGACACACTACTGAATAGTGAAAGGCCAGGTTTGTTTTGCTATCTGTTACCAAAAGGAGCGTGAGGCGGTTTGGAAAGACAGGAACAGACTTTAAAAAACACCTACCGTTTCCTTCCTCTGATTATCGCATACTCTGGACCAATGCCTTGTTGTCTACTGACTATATAGGCTGCTGTCTACTAAATCAGCATTTTAAATGGAACAGAACCAAAAAAAAAAAGTGGCTTAATAGCAGAGCATTTATAATTAGATTTAAGGCGAGACACTACAGGCATAAACAGTGTTTTTTCATGCATTGGTCAATTTGGGGCGTTTTATAAAGAGTTTTTTCAGGAAAGAAAACATTCAAAATACACTGCAAACTAAATATTTTAGAGCTCTTTATCTATTTGCGTCTTTAGATTTCAATTACAGTGTATATTTTTAAAGGCCGTTTTCTCGAAATGAGTTTTTCTTCCTACGTTGAGCCAGAAATCTCCACATCAGTCACACTTACTTACATTCACCAAACTTTACAGTATTATTCTTACCTATATTCTGAAGGTTTTTACAGAGGGGTTTGGTCAAATATACATTGTCCTGATTTTATACAACAAAGTATTTTCTGATTTGTGGGCTGAGAAATAGAGATATCCAAAAAAATGAAAGATTTTGAACCTGATTTCATCCAATGTTCAGATTTTTGTTGTAGAAATGCATGCAAATGAGTGCATATTTAATTAGATAACGTCTCATTTGCATATTTAAACTTGTAATACATTTTTTTTGTGCAATTATTAATGTAATCAACTAGTGAATTATGGTGAAATCCATTAGTCATTTTTTTTACCCTATTCACCTGGGGTGTCTTGCCTTTATTCATCTGAATGGAATAATGGAGCTTGTGCAACGCAATGCATTCTGGGATTGTCCCTCTGTTAATGATGTCAGTCTCTGTCTAGTTAGGCAGTTCAATAGGTTTCGGATCAGAGATTTTCTTTGCATGATATTTCATTGACATCAACTGATGCAAATCTAGATAAAGCAGTTCATCTCATGAATAGGACGTAGCATGCGATTCAACATGCTTAAACGATAATGAAAAATGGTGTTGTTTTTATTGGTGTATTTCACAGTGCTAGTATCTGATTAAACTTGTCTGTTCCAACAGACGGGTTGTATATTGATTCAGTGTGATGCAAAGCATGCGCCAACACTCACGCCAGTTAATCATTCACATTGAGATATGCACGAGATGACGAAAGCAACGATACAAAGGCATTGCATAATGATGCATCAGACACAATCGCTTTGGTAACGTCTTTCTGGGACCAGCCACAGAGATGAGGTGAAGAGCAGGAAACCATTTCTACAAGCAGCCACAACTACAACTGCGTTACACTTACAGATGACACAATTTGTCATGCAGTTCAAAAAAGAAAAAAGAAATCACTTAATTGCTTATGTTGGGCAGTCTTGTTTACAAAATCAATCATGATCATGTGTGGAACCATTTAAACAAATTCACTAATTATGTGCAATTATCCAAAACGAAAAGCCTGCAAGTGATTTAAAGCTTTATTCCATGTTTGGTGTTAAACACCTTTTAAAGAGCCCATATTGTGCCCTCTTACAAAGTCTTGATGTTGTTTTCAGGCTCTACTAGAACATGTTTTCCTGCCTGAATGTTGATTATTTCCCCCATATTCTCCATTGTTGCGGCTCCTCTCTTCCCAGTCTGTCAGTAACACTCTGGAGTGTGTTTTCCGTACAACGGCGTAACTCGCTGCTTTACCACAGTAGTATGATGCATCATTGAAGAAATCAACTTGTTAGTCACGACTGTCTCACAAAACCGTATTGTCGTAAATTGGTCGTTCAAATACGTTGGTTAAGGACCTCACGCAGGTGGTGGAGTAATAACTACTTTTAATGAACCTGTTTAAAATCAAAATTAATGCTTGATGTTTTGCTATAAATTACGGACATGGCATCCGAAGAGCAATTCTCATTTTTAAACTAAACGACAAGAATGACATTAGTATGTATTCTAAAATAAAGATATAGATTGTACTGAATGTCAGCTTCCTTATTTTGCTCAAGATAAGGATTTATTGAGTCCACGTCATGCAAACAAGAAACGGCTTCTAACCACAGGTCGAGAGCTGTCGCTCCAAACACAACTTTGCGATGCGGTTTGCGAATGTTCGTTAGAAGTATGGTTTCGGGAAACACCGATTCGTTGAACTATCCTGATAACGACGGAACTTGCGACCATAGATGGCTAACGATGCTTTTGGGAAACACATCCCTGTTTAGTCTCTATGAAGCCCCTCCTTCTGAAAAGCACACTGTGCTCTGATTGGTCGGCTGGAGCAGTGTGTTGTGATTGGTCGAGCGCTTCGAGTGTGTTTGGGAAATGTCCCGCCCCTTACCATAACTGCCAGTTTAACACGCTACTAACTAACTCAACCAGGCCCCGCCCCTTTATTCTGTGTATTAATTATTGGAATATTGTGACGTGTTCGTTCCCGGAAGAAACTCAAGACTACAATGGAGGCGTTTCAGGGAGTTCAGAAACACTGACACTGATATAGAGAAGAACTTTGTAGAGAAACAAATATTGCATGCATAGAAACACAAAAATTGTTTCTACACTATTGAATGGAAAGTTTGAATTACTCGCATTAAAAGACTCTTTGTATGTACAGTCGGATAATTGAGGCTTTTCCCACTCCTGAACTGAAACAGCAGTAAAACAAAAGCAACAATTCTTGTCATTGCTCACATTATTTATCTTATTTTAACAGGCTTGGTTAAAATCAGTCCAAATAAACCATTCCATTCCCCACATCGAGCCGGATCCCTCCCACATCTGAAGGTCAGACGCCTCCCGAAGGTCACGGACAAGCAAATATTATGAGGAAACAAGAGCATCAGTGGATCATGGGAGCAACGATGCGAAGCGACGCTCACAGCATTGAGTAAATGGTTTACGCAGACATTCTTCTCGGGCTCTTAAAATAGAGTGTTAGTGTTTTGTCTAAGAATGAGAACGTATAAAATTTCATGTTGATAAATTGGGTCTCGGATGCATTTAGAAAAAACTCCTAAGGCCCATCTGTTATTCAAACCAGACTCCAGCGCGTTCCCTAGTTCTCCTTATTAACGGAAACAATTACATAGAACAAAGGCTCTGAAAGATTCTGAACAACTGTTTTGCCTTGAGGTTTAGTTGATCTACACTCTCACCACACGATTAAATCAAACTTAGACCTATCACACACACACACACACACACACATCTCATTTCAGACAACCCTCTCCAGATCCAAGGTTCATCGTCTCCAAGGACATAATCAGAAACTCAAATAAACAAATGACAAAAAAAAAAAACATCCATAAAACATCAGATGCGACTTCGGCACTTTCTGCCTTGGGCGCGAAACATACTTTATGCAAATAAATGAATGCAAACACTTCTAGCTATGCAAGTGCAATAGAAAAAAAGAATTTCTAAAGTCCTCACATTCTTTTTTTATACATCAAATGTAAATTTATGTCCCTGTTACACAATTTTCTAAATAATTCAAATATCTTGTGTAACTCGACACCGCCGCCTCATTTAGTATACGCGGTTAATATGCAAATGAGCCCCGCCTCCACTCACTCGCTCAGCTCAGAGATCCACTGGTTGACGATCACACGTTGATCTGATTGGTTACAAGGTAGTTTGTGACGTCAGAAACACCAGCGATTTCAAAGCGTGTTTTTGAGACTGTCTTTGGTTCACTGCAGTTTTAAGGAGAAAATACTCAGCAATGGTGTCGACTTATGAACTTACACATGGTTTGTCTTAAAGCATATTAAAAACACCACATATAGACACATAAACAACATTAAAAACTTGATTTCACATTCAAGCTATTTTAAACCATAGCGATTCCCGTAATACGACGTACTGCTGATATCACTAAATTTCGTAAGTTGCACATTAGGGGCAAGTAGAGACTGCGTTTGGCCGGAAGCTAGAATTTTACTTTGTAACGTGTTAAATATTAATATTTTTCTTACACAAGCTCATCGTTTTGCTTCAGAAGGCCTTTCTTAACCCACAGGAGCCGTGTGGAGTTCGTTTATGATGGATAGATGCACGTTTTTGAGCTTCAATCTGTTGGCAATTCACTGCCATTATAAAGCTTGGAAGAGCCAGGATTTTTTTTTTTATATAACTCCGACTGTATTCGTCTGAAAGAAGAATGTCATCAATATCTAGGATGGCTTGAGGGCGAGTAAATCATGGGCTAATTTTCATTTTAAAGTGAACTACTCCTTTAAGTGATAAAATTATTGACTACAGGGGAACTTTAAACATGTTAATAGCTTCGTTCCTTCGAGTGCTGTGGTTTGTTACCGCCACAGTAATGCAAGAATGCATGACATGTAGAACGGAACTGATTGCTTGCAATGTTTTGAACAAACATCCGTGTGTGTGTGTGTGTGTGTGTGTGTGTGTGTGTGTGTTTGCACAGAGTACGGTTCTGACCTTCCTCATCTCTCAAAGAGTCTGGGACTCGCAGACAAAGACGGCTCTGTGGTGTAACGTCTGGCTCATGACCAAGGCAATATCAACACTTCACCG
Source organism: Rutilus rutilus (assembly GCF_951802725.1). NCBI lineage: Eukaryota > Metazoa > Chordata > Actinopteri > Cypriniformes > Leuciscidae > Rutilus > Rutilus rutilus. The sequence goes on from NC_140229.1 coordinate 1,771,367, forward strand.
TTGCTCCAGAAGCAACACTGACAGCTGCCGTCTCAACCTCCACCAAGCGATGAGATTAGCAGCAGGTTCCCCATGCCAAAGGATCGGTCTTAATGCACAGAGGCATGCTGGGAAACCAAGGCAGCGCGAAGCACTGATGCAAAGTGACTTATCTGACTGACTCCGGCCGGCGGCGTTGAGTTTGTTGACGCTACACGCTTTATAGCCGGACAAATCAAGAGAACATCCATTAACCACTTCTGAAAATCTGCGAGGTTTGACTTTCACAACGAGACTCACTGTCAGACTTTTCATTCTTTAGGAAGTCTAACACATGAGAGTCATGTTACTCGAGCTGACAGTGACTAAGTTCTACTGTTTTCTGGCCCGACGCCTCCAGCTTTTATGTTCCTGATGGGTAATAAATCAAACACTGAATCTCTTTCTCTAGTGTAAGTCACACTACTCTATCCCTCAGTGTACAGTAAGGCAGATGGATTATATTTAAAGGATTTGCACATTTGTTCAATTTCAAAAAGCAATCAAAAAAGAAATAAATTAAACAAAATGAATAAATAAAATGCCTATATAAACTTGTTTTAGTTAACGATAACCCTGAAACAAAACAAACAAACAATTAAAACAAACATAAAATGAAATAAATAAATAAATAAATAAATAGACTAAACAACTAAATTGTTATAACTTTTTTTTTTGTAAATTGAATTACATCATATTAAACCAAGTATTACGATCCACCAGTTATACTGAAGAAACCAATTTAAGGCATTCATTTGTATATTTTTGGATCTGTAAAATGCAGATGGCATCGGCAGTTTTTTTGCACATTGTATCGTTGTAAAATACTTCAAATAAATAATAATAATAATAATAATAATAATAATAATAATAAAGAGTTAATGCCCAATGCAAAATATGTCCGATATCATTCAGCATTCACCAGTCACTGTGTCAGAACTGCAAAAAGGTTACCCAATACTCTTAAGTAAGAGCACATGGGCTTATACGATTTGTGGCGAAAGCATTTATGGCATTCGTACGAAACTCAAGCAGCAGATTTGGCTCGGAGTCGCTCTCGTAAAGTGGTTTAGTGCGACTGCGGCGTGAGCTTCAGGCCTCGACACATCCAGGGTGCGGCTCCGACTCAATCCACGACTCAGTCCAGCGCTGAGGAATGAGAATGTGAGAGGAAAATCTTTCTGTATGAATCAAAAGAAACCTGAGGTAATTTCCCCCCGAAGCTGAAGAGTTTCATGCAACCGGACCAAATAAGGGATAATATGGATCTGGTTCCAGAGTTTTCCACTGCTGGTGTCAGTCCCTCCATCTCCCCCGCTCTCAGATGCCCGAGAGTATAAATAACTTCCTCTGACAGGAAGAGCCATTATCTCCCAGAGAAGCCTTGCTGTAAGAGTCACGGTCCTGCTCGCACGGTCCCACACTGAGGCACAAGACCACTTCAGTAGGTTGAATTAGAAGATCAACACACACACCTAAACCAGCCTCTGAAAACAGCACCCCTTCTGAAAACACCCAGAGGCCCTATTAACACTTACATCTATCCGTCGTGCTTATCACAGCCGGTCGAAGTGCGGCGTTAGCAAAATTACTGATGAGAAGTTTACATTTACATTTACATTTATTCATTTAGCTGACGCTTTTATCCAAAGCGACTTACAATTGCTATATATATGTCAGAGGTCGCACGCCTCTGGAGCAACTAGGGGTTAAGTGTCTTGCTCAGGGACACATTGGTGTCTCACAGTGGATTCGAACCCGGGTCTCTCACACCAAAGGCATGTGTCTTATCCATTGCGCCACCACCACCCCTATAAGTTTATTGTAGGGATGTCTCGAGCCGATCTCAAAGTATTTTTAACTGATAGGTCTGATGATAATCAGGTGCGTGTGGTCTACTAACAGCACAAGTGGAATATGGGTTAAGACTGGCAGACTGTAAAAAAATATGGACGTAGTGTTCGTGACGTCACGCGTAGTGTTTCTGAAGAGCATTTTTGAAGCCCAAAGTGGGCGGAGCCAGCCGTCGCCATCTTGGAAGCGCGTCACTCCCGGATAAACGACAATGTGCAGAGGCGGATTAGCTGAGGTGACGTGACGCTAACACAGCAGACAAACGGCTAGTAGTGACATCACTGCTAATCTACCTGTCACTCAAGTGGCCACGCCCTTAATTCTGCAGATTTTTAAGGAGTTATAAAAAAAATTCACCCACTTTTCATGAAGGGCAAAATTAGCTATATAGACCAAAAACACTTTTTGCACTAGACTGTAAACACATTTTTCTGCTGTAAAGTCGGGCATTTTAACATGGGGGTTTATGGGATTCTCTTTTGGAGCCTGTCACTGGTGGCCAGTCGATGAATTGCAGTTTAAGTCTCTTCCGTGTTGGTTTTAAGAGAGAGACTGGAAGGTTGCCGCTTGGTTAAGACATGTTTTTTGGGGCACAAATACCAGTAAATCGACTAACGCAAGCCTTTGTAAATCACGTTGCATGATTGATTTAAAAACTCTCCACTCATAAATACTGCGCCTGAAAGGGAAACTCACATGCAATGAGGTCAGCCGCAAAAATAACCCTGTCCTCGCCTTTTCAGCGCTCACTTTTCATAGTAAATCCTGACGGCAGTTTTTAAAGCCAAAAGGGTTAGTAAATGTGGCACAAAAATTCTTGTTTTTGTAACGTTTATATAATTATATACTGAAAACAGTCGTGCTGCTTCATATCTTTGTGGATTCTTTGATGAACAGAAAGTTCAAAAGAACATTACAAATGTTTTTTAACTTAATGCAATCTTATTGACCTCAAACTTTTGAAAGGTGGTGTATATAAAATATTTCATTTAAGTAAAAAAAAATAAAAAAAAATGGATATGACAAAATCCGTGTAAAGATAGTTAAATAAACATTGGGGTTCAAACAACAGAGACATTTTTCCAAAATATCTTGCGAGTAAATGATGACAGATTGATCATTTTTGACCTTAGCTCGCCGTTCAGATCTCAATCCACCACAGGACTTACTCTTTTTCTCTTCGATCATTATGTAATGACGTGTGCATGGCATGCGAGGCCACTCTTTCCACTCGATGCCCAGTGGACAGCCAAGCCGCAATCCCATAAAAGGCCTGCCTTTGTGGTGAAGCAACAGATAACAAGAGACATATCCATCCTGATATCTACAACAACCCACAGTCCGCTCCTGTCACTATCCATTACACACGATTAAGCCTTGGATGTGCAGAGCAACAGGTCAAAGAAGATCAGTACCAAATCACCCATGAGCAAACAACAGAGATACTTATCACCAGTGTTGGGGGTAACTCATCACAAGTAACTTGAGTCACGTAATCAGATTACTTTTTCATGTAACTAATAAAGTATTGCATTACTTTTTCAATTTACAACAAAATATCCAAGTTACTTTTTCACATTTATTGACTGACAGCTCTCCTGTCCTCATGTTGAGAGAAATAAAGTGAGGAGGTGTGTGTGTGTGTGTGTGTGTGTGTGTGTGTGTGTGTGTGTGTGTGTGTGTGTGTGTGTGTGTGTGTGTGTGTGTGTGTGTGTACGTGTGTGTGTACATGATGGTTATTTTAGTTCTAGACTAAATGAACATCCATACTTGAAGAACTTGAATGAAACATTCAGTATTCCTCAAAACAAAAACAAAAAACAGTAAAATGCAATCTCAGAATTTAACGCAAAACTTTTATAATTAACTACATTAAATGACACAAATATACTTTATGTATTTAATCTCACTTTATTAACCAGTGTCTTTGCTGCTGACCTTCAATGATCTAATTCAACCATACTAATAAGCAAAAATTACTTTAGATTAGAATTAGAAATAAGAGTATTGAACTTCTTTCTCTTGTACCCTATTATTCTTTAATCCAGAATCTTTAATCCAGTTTCTACTGTACAGGCGTAAATATGCATTTCCTTCAAATTGAGGCTTATCCATTTCACTTTTGGTGTGAAAAGGCCTTAACATTTGCCAAAATTAAAACTTTTTTTGTTGTTATTAAAAAACAAGCAAGCAAGCAAGCCCAGCCCAAGTGATAAAAGTAACACAAAAGTAATGTACCTAAGTCAAGTCAAGTCACCTTTATTTATATAGCGCTTTTTACAATGCAGATTGTATCAAAGCAGCTTCACAGTTATAACAAAAATACAACAAAGTTTGTTTGTAGAAGAAAATTGCATCATTGTCCACCTTAAGTACGGCAGATCAATAATATTGTTGAATATTAAATGTCTAAGCAAGCCAAAGCCAAGGCAACAGTGGCGAGGAACCAAAACACCATCAGGTAACACAATATTGTAATGCATTACTTTTAAAAGTAACTTTCCCCAACATTGGTTACTACATCCATACGGCACTAAGCATTCACCGGCGTACGGCTTGAGAACGGCCGTGCCAGCATCTCCTCACTTAATGCATGCCAGCGAGTGCCGACTGCCAAATCTGAGCTCAGATTTATGGACGCAGTGCTTCCAGACAGATATTCCTGAGGTTTAAAGTCTCTGTTTGATTGTTAAGAGTACAGCTGGCGCACTAGAGCTCCTGTGCTACAGATTCATATGATACATAACGTCCCTGTGAGCCCAATGTTGCATGTGGACGCCAGGTGAGAGACCTGCGTTCGGGGCCGTTCAGGGACACGAAGATCAATGGGAAACGAGCTGAATAAATGAGCCAGATGGCCCGTGTTTAAGCAGAACTGATGGGTGAGGTTTTCTTGGCAAATAATATATCCGGCAAACCAAACACATTAACTTTGTGTCTTACTTGGACTTTATATGTATTTCCTGTGGCCGCAAACAGATGCCTGTTTTTCCTGGTGGAAATCCTTCTTGTAATATAACCTCTAATGTGCTATATTTAAAAAGAAATATCCTTCAATGATATTTTAACAATTAAGTCAACATGCAAATCATTTTAAGTCCAAAAATTGACAAGTTTCAAGTGAAATGGTATATGTAGTAAAAATAAAAATCGTAGACTTGATTTTTTTTGCCATTGGTAATTAATGGGAAGAGAAAGGAGAAATGTTTGCACTGCGAACACCGGTAAAGAGAGAGAAACAGTGACGAGTCGACGCCAACATCTCTCCAAGTAAGCATGAGCCACATAACGGGGTCAATGGCAGAACAAGAACAATATGTCTCTCATGCACCTATTATTGACATTTAAAGGGCAAATTAAAGTTGGCATGACCTAAAGGTGACACTCACTTTGGAGATGGTGAGAGGCATGCTGAAGTCCTTGCCACCCTGAAGTCTGAAGCCCCAGGGGGAAGGTCCGATCAAGGACACGCTGTAGCTGTTGCTCATGGTGGACGGGTCACTGTCGCTGGGAGGCCGAGTAAAGCCAAAGTCCAATACACAGCCTGAAAAACAAGAGCAAAGACTTAGTGTTGTTGTTACAGCAGGAGATAAAACATGATCTACTGATGCCTTTGACACCTAAACGCATCCTTCAGCAACTTAAAGTCCCGCTGTGGTGAAAACCAAGCTTTTAATGTTGTTTATACGTCTATGTGGTGTTTTTAATGGTGTTCATGTGTAAATTCATAAGTCGACACCATTGCTGAGTATTTCCTCCTTAAAACTGCAGTGAACCAAAGACAGTCTCAAAAACACGCTTTGAAATCGCTGGTGTTTCTGACGTCACAAACTACCTTGTAACCAATCAGATCAACGTGTGATCGTCAACCAGTGGATCTCTGAGCTGAGTGAGTGAGTGGAGGCGGGGCTCATTTGCATATTCATAGAACCGCGAATACTAAATGAGGCGAGGGTGTCGAGTTACATTCAAGATAGGCATAACGATTTTTTTTCAAGGAAAAAACATTTAAATGTCATTTTGGTGATCAAAGAGTTTTAAGGGATAAAATGATTGACTACAGGGCGACTTTAAGACAAACTCCTCACCTTGGAAGCATCAAAGGAAGTTATTATCCAGTTGGACGTGTCTTATGTGATATATATATAAACAAAAAGCCAATATTTGGCTAAAATAGACAAATAAAAAAAGAATGGCACAGATAATTTGTGCAATTATTTGAACTGGAAAATGTTCCAGGTTTCGGTTACACTATTTTAAGGTGTCATTGTTAAAGTGTAACTATATATTTAAGTACTGAGTAATAATAATTAACTACATGTACTTACTATAGGGTTAGGGTAGGATTAGGATTTGGTTGAGGGTTAATTGCATGTAATTATGCATAATTTATGGTAAGTACATGTAACATGTGTAACAAGGACACTGTAAAATAAAAAGTGTTACCCAGGTTTCTAAATAAATCCACGGACAAGATGGTTCATAGTCCAAACTTATCTCAGAAGTACAGATAAAACAAAAGAGCAATCCCTATTTATATAAACATGACAGGAGGGGGACAATCTTGTTGTGCACAGGCAAGTATTTTAAGAGCTTACGGGTGAGCGCCACAGTTGTTGTTGAGGAAAAACCCTAGTAAAATCCAGCACAAGCCAAATAGAAACATTCCAGAAGAACGGATTAGACTCTGGGGGTCTCGCTCAGGAATGTCCCACGGACACAACGGGGACGCTTTTAGAAGTTAAAAGCAATGTTATCCACCTGCTCTCCTGCCTTTTAAAACCTCTCGGTACATCAGTAATTGAGAGCAACCGCATTACGGAAAATATTCCAATTTCATTTCAACATTCCACATCCTCTAAACAGATTCATATCGGTCGAATGCTCTGTTTATTTATATCAAGCTGTGTGGATTTTCCATGTCCTGTTATAAACTGGACATATGGGAGGATGAGGATCAATGAAAGTCAGTGTGGATGACAACAAATTAGGGATGCACCAACTTGAAAATTTTGGCCAATACCGATAACCGATAATTCTTTATATTTGAAAGCCGATAACCGATATATTAGCCGATAAATCTAAATCCAAATTTTTTTATCATTTTTGAGAGCCTCACCATTAAAAGCCATGTCCCAAACACACAATTATGATGTTCTCTTATGTAGCCGATATGACAGACTTGAACTGTATTTTCCCTTTTTGAAGCGATTGCAATCATATCTCAAGCAATTCAAAACCATCATGTCGAACAGTTGCGCATCTGAAGAGTCTCAGCTGAAGGAAATAATCCATTATTTATCGGCTTCAATATATCGGGGAAATTTTCTTATCGGATTAACATATATCATATATACGATATATAACGTGCATCCCTACAACAAAGCCATGATGATGCTAAACAGGTGAAGTAGCTCAACATGCACCATATGATGCCAACATTAGCACTCCCAACCATCTGTTTAATGACTGAATAACAGAGTTGCATGGAAATGAGAACCTCAATAGTTGCTCAAAGATGAGTGTGCATCACTTTATCTATGTGACTATTGTATGAGTCAGTGAAGCTGATGCAACGCTCCTCTGAAAGCACTAAGGGTGCGGTTATAAAGAACAACATGTATTGAGAACATCCTGAATAGAGAGAATGAATCGATTTTCCATGCCTGAAGCCACTAGGGCTGTGTGTGTGTGTTTGTCACACAGGCTTTATAATGGGTACATTTACTCATCTTCTCTAATCTAGATCAACAATAGCGTTATGATTCAGACAGTTAGAAACGCATGATAACTTTAGCCCATGCCTATTAACGTTGAGAGCGTATGCAAATATGCTGACCAACTTTAACCAGATATAAAGTTTACAAATCATACACTTCCAGCCAAACAGACGAAACTCAGATAGATGGTCACTCGGCTTGTCCACAGGGTGTGTATATAATTTTTTGTCCAATAAAATGCTCTTTAGAGTGAAGAACATCCATCTCTTTAATTAATGGACTTGCTATTCTGCGACATAAACTGAAATTTGTGTGTAAAATCTGCATACAAACGTTTTCACAAACAAATTGTGATTTGGCAATTACATATGTACTAAAATGTATTTAAAATTTGCAAAAAAACAGCACACGTACACTGGACTTAAATTTAATATTAAATATAAAAAATAATCGTAATTATATGTGAACATATACAACGAAAGAGTAAGAAAAGCTACGTTAAGCCATTAAATGGAGATGTTTGGGCGTGTTTTATGAGTTTCTCATCTAGAATCCTCCAAAATCATTAACTTCGCATGAGGTTAAGAACACATTTCTTGTTAGAAGTTCTCCTGTGCAAACAAGTACGAAATAATCCACTCATTTATTGGTGAATGAGACACATTGCTTTTAAAAATCCTTCTGATATGTCCCACTCTCTTTTCAAGGGGAAATGCGCCAATCAAACCATTTCAGTTGGATATCAAGTCCATAATAATATTAGCATTTGGTTACTTTTGAGCTAAAAATATGGCCAGTCAAATACAAAACAACTAAGGTTTGTTTGTTTGTTCTTTAACGCCATGTCAGCTTCTGTGGCCATTTTCATGACCAGAAAAATCTATGGTAAAACATTGGGTGCTGAATATTTTTTTTGGCTAAAAACTTCAAAACTATATTTGGGGTAACTTTGTCAAAAACTTCAAGGTAACTGAATAAAAATGGTTTCTCAACTTAAAGGGATACTCCACTTTTTTTGGAAATAGGCTCATTTTACAACTCCCCCAGAGTTAAACAGTTGTGTTTTACCGTTTTCGAATCCATTCAGCCGATCTCCGGGTCTGGCGGTACCACTTTTAGCATAGCTTAGCATAGATCATTGAATCGGACAAGACCATTAGCATCTCTCTCTCCAAAAAAAATAAAAAAAAAAAAATTCAGGAAACTTTGCTGCCGTACCATGGGTCCAGCAGGCGGAATGATATGATGCAGTGCCTGAAAATAGTCCCCAGCTCGGTAGACTATAGGGTCGACTATTTTCAGGCGCTGCGTCATATCATTACGCCTGCTGCACTCATGGTACGGCAGCAAAGTTTCTTGATTATTACGCAGGAATGATAGTGTAGTTCCTAGCCATATCAGCCTAGAAAATCGCAACTTTTCATTTTCCGTCGGTCTTAGTACACGATGTAACTACAGAAGAGTCAAGTTTTAAATAGGAAAAATATCGAAACTCTTTGGTCATTTTTTTGAGAGAGATGCTAATGGTCCTGTCCGATTCAATGATCTATGCTAAGCTATGCTAAAAGTGGTACCGCCAGACCCGGAGATCGGCTGAATGGATTCGAAAACGGTAAAACTCAACTGTTTAACTCTGGGGGAGTTGTAAAATGAGCCTATTTCCAAAAAAAGTGGAGTATCCCTTTAAGGTTAAGACAACACATATGTCCCTGAATGCCTCTGAAACGGAGAGCTTAATATGTCCGTCACCATATGAACTAAAACAGTGTGAACACCAACACGGCTTTCCGCTGATCTGTCAGTCACGGTTGCTTTTCTTATAGTGCGAACGGCGCCAAGCGACGTGATGCCAAAGCCTCTGCCTCCAGCCAGCCAATAAAAACATTGCAAAACATTTTATTTAGTGAAATGAAGTAACCGTAACTGTAAATTCCTGACTCCCAACACTCTTAAAAATAAAGGTTCCAAAAAGTGATGCCACAGAAGAACCACTAGGTTCCCCAAAATAACCTTTTTAAGTGAAGAGTTCCCTTAAAAGTAAAAATCTAAACGGGGTCCGTGGATGACGTTAAAGGTTCTTCACAGATGCCAATAAAGAACATTTATTTTTAAGGGTGAATATTAGATCAAAGCCAAACATAATTTTGGGCCAAAAACAGCAGAACTTTCTAGTTTATGGAAAGTTCCATTTAACTGAGGAATTACCTAATTCTACATCCATCCAAGCACTAAAATAACACGCAAAAGACAGCCGTTAAATCACTGCATGTGTAGACAGGGTTGAGCTACCGATTCATAGGTGGTAATTTAGGAATTTATTACAGCAACACATAAAGAAACAGGCTCTAGCATGGCTGGACTTTCACTGCAACAGTTGACGGTTTAATGTTTAGCCACTGAACCTAGAAACAAATGACCAAACATTGTCCATTTGTGACCCTGGATCTCAAAACCAGTCATGAGTCGCACGGGTATATTTGTGGCAATAGCCAACAATACATGGGTCAAAATTATAGATTTTTCTTTTATGCCAAAAATCATGAGGATATTAAGTAAAGATCATGTTCCATGAAGATATTATGTAAATTTCCTACCATAAATATCTAAAACATGTATTTGTGTGAGTGAATGCAGCACAATCGCCAACATAAATGCACAACTTTAAAGGAGATTTTCTCAATGTTTCGATTTTTTTGCACCCACATATTCCAGATTTTCAATAGTTGTATCTCGACCCAATATTGTCCTTATCCTAACACACCATACATCAGTGGAAAGCTTATTTATTCAGCATTCAGATTATGTATGAATCTCAATATCAGAAAATTGACCCATGTGACTGGTTTTGTGGTCCAGGGTCACATTTGGTTAATCACCTGCAAAAGCATTCGAAGCTTCCCTGTAAAACACAGGTGTGCTTTTGTGACGCTGGCCAACTAATGATTATCCTTTATGGCGAGTTTCATTGGTTCTCTTATGTAACAGGAATGCACCTGGACAAAAACGTCCTAGTGTTTTACTAGACTACAACCAACTTATTATTAAAGAATACCAATGCTGAAGTTCCTGAGCCTACAGACCGGAGACATGGAGCCGCACCCGGCCCGGGTTCAGTTCAGGCGTGCTGGATCACGTCTCAATCCTCACTATTGCATTATGGGCCACTTTGGGGGGGCGGGTTGCATTGGCAGTGTATTTCTATTGCACCTACATTCTGGGAAATATCCTATTTCTGATCGAGCACTTCCCCAAACGTCCCTAAAGCAGATGTAATCATATTTATCTCACTTCTGGGGACAATTTCGTACCAAAATATAGCATGTGGAAGCACACAACTCACTTTTAACACTAACTGCTTAAGGTCACTGAACGGTTAGTCCCCTGAAAGCACCAAAATACATAACATTACAGTTAATAAGTGCATTTAAACTAGCTAACATCATTATTATCCACTTAAAAATGTAATTCTCATGCCTCAAATGCCTGTTATTCCGCATGCAACCTCAGTTTAGAGCAGAACTACATCATAATGACCTCAAACTCCCATCATGAGGACTTTAACTGCTAAAGTGAAGCACAAACACACAAGTTCACACTCTTTTCACGTTACGTTTTAACTTTTCCCTGTTTTGTTTCTGATTTAAAACAGCTACTCTCTAGTAGGCTACAACATGACAGAAGAATGACGCCTCATGCAATGACAGATATTGTAATCAAATCTCTGCACAATGTAACTTATTAAGTACATCCAGTGCTGATATAACGGTAAATCTACTTATTTAGCGCTATATTGACACACCTTTATGAGAACAAAACCACTTCCTCGGTGAGTCAATCACAAACCCGCTTTACTTTTCATTCTTCATTTTAAAGTTAACGGTCAACCACGGATAAACATTACCTGAATACATACATATTGTTTTTTTTTTGCTTATTAATAAATTCACAACATAAATCCTCTATACAATATCTGAAACTAATAAGAACTTTAAAAAGGATCGGATAAAGGAGGTTTTTCCCACGCGAATCGTTACATTGTAAACTTCATTCGCGTCTCCTGTCGCGCCGCGTTGACACTGAACGCGTTTTTAAAGCGCAATGACACGCGTGTTCATGTCACTCACCTGTGATGTGCTGTGGAGCCGATGTGGAGTCAAACTGTGTGTGAGGAAAGGAGAGAAAACGAGTTTAGAAACTCCAGAAACTGTCTCACTAACTTCCGCCCCTTTAACACACGCTGGAGGAAATTGTGACGCTCTGACGCTCTGACGTCACCGGCACGATGATTGACAGGCCGAGAGACTGACAGCACAGTACATTTCGTGTTCTACATGATGAAACAGTTTATCATTTATTTTGGAGTTGTCCTCATTCAGTTTGTTTTTGGTCATATCTCTGTTCCTTTATTAAGCCTCATGTCATATCCAGCTTTCAACTGTGCTTTAAAAATGTTTTTGTATTCATAAATGTAAATCTGGAGGAAACAAGCCTTTGTTTTTCATTTTAAGATCAGAAATTCAACAGTGACTAAACACAATATTGGGTTTGAAGAATAAGAAAGCTGCAAAGTGTGTTTCAGTCTGTAAACATTTTCACATTTTTGTTTAACTTTTAAGTTTGTCACTGTATCTTTATATATTTTTCTTTTTTATGTGTGTGATTGTTTGTTTACTCCCTGAGTTGTAATTCTTTAAAATCAATAAAAATAAAAATAAAAAAAGACACGTAGTATCTCCATTTTCTTTTTCTTTGTTTAACTTTATCCTCATTATGCATCTTACCTTATTTGTCAATTATACACAATTATAGCCTATATTCTGCCTCTTTCCTCTTTCCTTTTTGTTCATGAATTGGGATAAATTAATCTAACATGGTTAAACAGCCCTTCATTCACTTGAGACCGAAAACATAGAAATGCAAAATAATATAAAAGAATGGTGAAATGCCATAATGAGAGAAATGTGAGAGGAAAAACTATAATTTAGTAATAATGTCTGATATGAATTTTTCTAAGAACAAAGAGTTAATGTACTGTACATGCCAGGAATACCGGTAAATCCCTCTTAGTTAATGCCAACAAGTATTAACTTGTATCAAAAGCATTAGACATTAATCATTATTGTGTGTTATAAGCTGTCTTATCAGTGATCAGATTCGATCTGTTTTGCATGTTTCAGACTGACTTGACTTCACTCCGAGTACTAGTGTGGTCAAATACTGCCATCTACTGGCTAAAACACTCCTGCAAACAACACTGCTCTTACAACATTTTCCTCAATGTTCTAAAAGGGAGGAGAAAAGGTTTCCTTCAGATTTGCAGAAGCGACAAAAAATGAATATTCATGAGTCAAGAAGACCAGCGTTTTAGTTTCAGCCAATCAGGGAGGGCTACTGGCCGACTGTCGGTTACTTAATTTATATTCATGAGATCATTTTTCGCCTCAGATCCATCGGGATTATAAAGTGTTGTGTGTAAACCTCTATTTGTGCAACTGTGAGTAAATGGTTGGACGAAGGCAGGTAAATTAAGACTGACGTTTAATCAATGATGTTGTTCTTTGATCGAGATTTATTGATGAAACTGACTTAGGTTGACTTGACGTCTCAGATGATAAAACGTAGCCTAAAGAATAACCGGTTTTGGACGCACAGGGAAAAGTACGGAAGCGTATTGTACGGAAGCGTATTGCATTCACTTGAGGAAAAAAAATCTACTCTGTTTTTCTGAATTAATGAGTTAATTATCTCAGAATTACGAGATAATTTTTCATGAAAAAAAAAGGTTTTGCTCTGTTTTTCTGAATTAATGACTTAATTATCTCAAAATTATGAGATAATGTTTTCTTGAAATAAAATCTATTTGCTCTGTTTTTCTGAATTATTGACTTAATTATCTCAGAATTATGAGATAATTTTTTATACAATTTTTTTTTGAGATAATTTTTTATACAATTTTTTTTTCTGAATTAATGAGATCCCTCAAAATCCTCCCTATTTTAGCTGGATTGTACGGTGACATTGGATTGTACGGGACATGTTAACGTGATAATATGTTGTTGCCACAAGATATTAATTCGTGGGAACGTCATATTAAGTCGTGGGAACGTGATGATAAATCGTGGCCACAAGATAGGCTAATTTTGTTGAGGTAATGACATCATTATGTCGTGGCCACGCGATGTAAAGTCATGGCCTCGAGATCATATGTTGAGGGAACAATATATTTTTCTCGAGGCCACGACTTGAGAGAACCACACCAGTCAATACTGTAACCTACCCCGCCTTTCAAGTTCAATCCGGTTTTTTATTTTACTTTGGGTTTGAGACATTGGGAGATACTGCTGTCTTTAAGTAATATAAATGGTATTGTTATTAGTATTGATAACATATATATATATAGTATTGTATATTGTAATATTGACACCTCAAGACTTTGCGCCTGTTCAGACGAAAAGAACATCTGATCTCATTTATTCAGGAAAACAGAACAACATTTTTTTTTTATGAAAAATGATCTCATAATTCTGAGATAATTAACTCAATAATTCAGAAAAACAGAGCAAATACATTTTATTTCAAGAAAAAAAATATCTCATAATTTTGAGATAATTAAGTCATTAATTCAGAAAAACAGAGCAAAAACTTTTTATTCATGAAAAAATATCTGGTAATTCTGAGATAATTAACTCGTTAATTCAGAAAAACAGAGTAGATTTTTTTTTCCTCAAGTGAATGCAATACGCTTCTGTAGTAAAGACTATTAAAAATAAAGTCAAATATAAAATAAATATTTGGTTAAATAATTTAAGAATACAATGTCATTTACCTCATATATTAAATTTTTTAACGGTTTGATGACTAGCGTAACTGTTATCTTGATGCGACTCTAGCAGGGTTTCATATATAATATAAAAATCTGCCAAGAACGCCATAATAGCCTATGTAAACAAAAATGTATTGTGGTACTACTACCATTGAGTACCATTGAGCTTAGTATGTTTGTCTTGTTTTCCAAGTACAAAAATCTTACATCAAGATACTTGATAAGAAAATGACTTAGGATAATAAATCTTGTTTTTTGAGAAACTGTATCAAAATGAGGAAAATGTCAGTCAGTGAGGTCAGAAAATAATCTTGTTTTCCCTTTGTTTATTTCCCTGACCCCACTGGCAGACCTTTATTTCCTTGTTTTAAGCATAAACACGCTTCATGTTGACGATTTATTCAGAAAACAAGTCCTAATAATATCTTAAGTCATTAAGAATGTTTATATATAGGCTACTGGAAAACAAGACAAAATACTTAGTACGAAATGTTATTTTTGCAGTGCATCTGATGCCAGCATGATACGATTTACAATAACAGCTGAAACTTGTACAGTTTTATCAGTGCATAAACACTTTTGCAGGAAAACAATGTTCACAGTGATTTGTTTATGGTTTTCAGATTTCACAACTAATGATAGCAAGACATTGTGAAAATGCAGCAACTGGCCCCGGATCATCCATCATTATTATTGAGTTTCAAGGTATTTTGTTAATAAGCTTGGTTTACCTTCGGTCAAGTTTGATTTGTCTTCAAAAATAATTTGCCCTTGAATGAGTTCTTAACATAATAACACAATATAGTTGAGCAATATCACACGAGCAAGAGCTATTTTCTCAAATATCAGCAGAAAATCATAGAAAACAGTTTAATAAACAATAAGTTGATTAAATTAATTAACACTTTTAAGATGCAACATTGTCAATTTTGACTCTTTTTGCTCTGTTTGGGTAACGAAAATAGTTCCAAACAAAGCAGAAAAGTTGCGTCTCTCAGCAACACAGCGTTGTTTCGTTATTAAATGATTCACTGTTTCAAACTAATTGGTTGAGTCAATGATTCAATGACTCATTCTTAAATGTCGTATGAGTGATCCTATGATTTACTTATTGCAACTTGCCAGATTTAGTGTCATAATAGTATCATTTAATTGTCCCCCAACTTTTCATATTTCTATATTCAAAATGTTACATTTAGAACATTAATCTCATAACATTATTTAGGCAATTGTAGTTGCAGTGTAGATGGATTTTGTTTATATTATTTAATTTAAATTGGCTTAACAGCCCTATACACTGTAAAAAGTGAACAGTTGGATCAACTTAAAAAAATTACTTCAATTGGTAACACCTAAAGAAATTAAGTTTTCTCAACTTAAATTATCACGTTTTTCACGATAAAACGTCATAATTTAAGTTTAGAAAACTTAATTTCTTTAGGTGTTACGAATTTTTTTAAGTTGATCCAACTGTTCACTTTTTACAGTGTATAGTGTTAATGTAACAAATTAAAGGATGATGAACAACATGTATCTTTACTTTTTAGAAATAATTATAAGAGGGGTGCCCTTTTTTTTTGCCCTCAACACCTGACCCCGAAACGTCTGGAGACTAAACGAGCATTCAAACCACACATCATACGCCAATACGACACCCACAGACTGTAACGATGCATGCTGGGAAGCTGAAGACAGAAGACTCAGGTTCTCACAAAACACTAATAAGTTTAATTCTTACTCAAAAAAAGCAAGGCAGTGCAAACACATCTCAACATAACATCTCAACATAACAGAGACAGGAACAAGAGTGAAGGCAAGGGTAAGGCTTATATAACAAACTGAACCGAGCTAATAAATGACACACAGCTGAAACCAGTGAACTAATAATGACGGTAACCATGGAAACTGAACAAAGGCGGGAAACTGAACAAAGGAACATGAGAAACTCAGACAGGAACAAAACAAAACCCTGACATAGACGAGAGTTTTTCTTAACATAAGTTTATATATATTTATATATATTCATATATAAATGTTTGACTTCTACATACCTGAGCCCATTTAATGCTTGAGGAAACAAATGCTCCAAGATCCCGATGAATGAGGAATAATCCTGGAAATTAAGCTGGTTAGTAGCAGCCGTAAAACAATCATGGGGGATTTTGTTCACTATTCATTTAATCTCAGTCAGTCCAATGTAATGTTACACTGTAAAGGGATCAGTAAAGCTCTTCAACCTCACAATTAATATCAATAATAATGATAACATAGCACATTAGGGAATATACACAACACTTGGCCTGTTCCCTGTGGATTTTCATTGGATTGGCACAAATCAGGAGTTCAACAAACATAACATATGAGCATTATGTTGCATAAATGTAAACGTGAATTTGGATCGTGATGAAGATTTAGGCCACTCTTTCTGGTTATATTCACATATCTTACAAGTACATGTATCTTTTCTCACCAGCATATCTTACTACAAAAATAGGATTCAAGGACACACAACTACAGGTGCCACAGGTTTAGGTGCGAATGTTTTCATGATGTGACGACTGGGAGAACGCACAGCCAGGAGAAGTGTACAGTGTAAAGCTGAGAGATGGAAAACCATGGAGAGATGCTTCACCTGGTTGCTCATATCTGACTGTGTGTGCTGTACTGGGATGAAATGTTTACGCTTCAATAGAAGTTAAGCTCTATCAAATCAATTTGTGCCATAATGTCCATTAACTAGCGATGCACGATATATCAGGCGATATATGTTCATTTTTAATGTTATTGTTATCGGCCTAAGAAAATGTGGCCGATATATTAAAGCCAATAAATAATAATGTATTATTTTCCTTCAGCTGAGACTCTTCAGATGCGCACTGTTCAACATGATGGTTTTTAATTGCTTGAAATATGATTGGAATCACTTCAAAACAGGAAAATACAGTTCAGTGCAACATGTGTCATATCGGCCACATAAAATTATAATGAGAACATCATAATTGTGTGTTTGGGACATGGCTTTTAATGGTGAGACTTTTGTGTTTGTGATCAGGCTCTCAAAAAAAAAGAAAAAAAAGATGGATTGGCCAATATATTGGTTATCGCTTTCAAATATAAAGAATTATCGGTTTCAAAATGTTAATATCGGTGCATCTCTACCATTAACATCGAAAATAATCTTGACTCAAAGATTAAATTTGTGGTTACAGTAAAGCACTGAGCAATACATGGGGCCACTGATATTGAACATTAAAATACAGACTATTTCAAAAGCATATACACAAGACAACTGAATTAACATTGAACTAAATTGAGAATTGATGAACCGCAACAATGACACCATTATTGAATCTGCATTGAATGACACTGTTGTCTTCTGCAGTTGCTTTACAACTGAAATTGAAGTCATTTCACATTAATTTAAAATAGTAAATTAATTTTGAAACACCATTATTGTCCTGTTTATTTCTGTGAAGCTGCTTTGAAACAACCTGCTTAAATAAATGTGACTCGACTTGACATTTTACATGTTTGCCTGATGGAATCACTTGCATTATGAAGATTGTCAGTGGAAATGAATTATACAACTTCAGTGTCATGACCACAAAATGTCAAAAACATGGGAACATTTGCAAAGATATCAGAAAGAGACTTTACAGGAACTCACAGGAAATACTTTGGTGAGGCATGACGAGCATAAAAAGCGCAGCTCAAATAATAAATAGGGTTTTCATATTTCTCTTGCACAGGCACAGGTTTACGTGCATTTGAAGTGCATTGCAGTAACTTGCTGTCACAATGATTTTCTACAGTAATCGACAGTCACAAATGCGTCAGTAGAGCTCAACTTGTACCTGAAACACTGCTTTAATGAAATGAATTCTGACTGTTTTTTGGTCTTACGTTAAAGGGCAAGTAGGTTTGGTAATGAAAATTGCAAACACAGTGTCACTCGATTATTCTACAGTCCATGCCGTGGCTGGTGTGTCGTGAAGTTGAAGCAGCTGATTATCTGCACGCAAACTAATTCGGCCCGATTGCTCTGCCGGCAAAAAGGCTGATGTGAAACTTTCAGCGGAAGACTGTGGTTCTCACGTGTCCTGACTTGTCTTCAGTGAAACACAAACGTAAAGAAGAGCATCTTCAGGCCTCAGGAGAGGAACTTCTCCACTGACTCCAGAAGCTCGCTGGAGCAGTTCAGGCTTTTGAGGTCCAGTATTAATTTGTCTTCTCTGCTCGGCGACATTTGCTCCTCTGATTCGGGGCCGATAATGATTTGTGGCTCCTCTGTGTCTTCGTAAAAAGCCAGACCGTTTCTCTGGGGGCTCACAGTATTGCACTCCTCTTCTTTCTCTCGTTCCCCTCCTGGGGTGTGTTTGGCCATGAGAAGCGGGACAGTGGCCATGTTGATGGATTCGGACGCCAGGTCGAGGCCGTAATCCATCAAAGAGCCGCTCTCTGTGACTGCAGGCTGTTGGTCGACAAAACAAGTACATTTATGCATTTGGTGCTTTTATTGTTGAACGTTTAAACCTTCATCCTTCCCTCGCACTTTGTAAAACATCTTTCCCTCGCGGGTCAAAATAACCGGAAGCCCAAAAATTATACTTTTTTTTTTTTTTTTTTCCAATTTTTTTCTATTTTTTTATGCAATTTAATTTTTTTTTTTTTTACCTTTAACATGCTCCTACAGTAGTCACTTTCAAATCCAGACTCAAAACACATCTGTTTAGCTATGCATTTACTGAATGAGCACTGTGCCAATGCTCGTCTGACTGTTTGTACTGTACTGTATTTTATTTTTCTAAACTGTTTTAATTATTCTTATTTCTTTTAATTATTTTAATTTCTTCTATGTAAAGCACTTTGAATTGCCATTGTGTATGAAATGTGCTATATAAATAAACTTGCCTTGCCTTGCCTTTAAATGAGTAGAACTGATCAATAAATAATAAATAAATAGTAATTTAAGCACATTCCTCACATTCTTTCAACTTATATCCAAAATAACTCACAATTTCATGCATAACCCTTTTAATTCAGCTCAAAATAAGCCAAAGTTAAAATTACACCAACTTAAAAATTTCACTCAGAAATTGCAGAATTAATTACAAAGAAACAGCAAGTAACACACTGAAATAAACATTTAATTTTGAAGTAAAACAAACTCTAATAATCGAAAAAATGTATATACAGTGTATAGCGAGCGACTGAAGCATAAAACTACAAGTTATGGCGGAGGAAAACTGTTTTGCTAATAAAGCTAGTAATAATGCTATTCTGCACAGATTAATCTGATGATCATCAAAAACTCACCCAATAACGAAAAATGTCATGTATCTTATGCCATTGTTTTTTCAACTTGTTGAAATCAATTGTTATTATATAACGTTTTAAACGTTTGGCAATGCTGACATTAGTCATAATGATTGCTGTTCATATCAGATGAGGAGTAACAGTGGATACTGTAACTTGGCAAGGATATTTATAGGCAAATAGACCAAAGTAGTAGAAACTCTTTTCCATTTGAGGTTAAATTTTTGTTACTTCAAGCTACTTACACTTGTGGTCAAAAGTTTGGAATAATTAAGATGTTATAATCTTTTAAAGAAGTCTCTTCTGCTCACCAAGGCTGCTTTTATTTGATCAAAAATACAGTAAAAATAGTGAAATATTATTACAATTTAAATTAGCTGTTTTCTGTGTGAATATCATTCAAGTGTAATTTATTCCTGTGATCAAAGCTGAATTTACAGCATCATTACTCCAGTCTTCAGTGTCACATGATCCTTCAGAAATCATGTTTGACGCTTGTTGGACACTTCACGCACTCGACTGTCGCAGCTTTAATTACGCAGTGAAGGGGGAACAATGTTGAATGACAAAATAACCTTATTTATACACTACATGGTTGAGTACGTAGTGTATAAGTGCATAGTGTGTTCTGCGTCATTTGGGACGCAACTAATGGCTGTTTACTAGGGGTGTAACGATTCGTTTTAACAACGATTCGATTCGTATCGCGATTCGTGGCTGTCGATACGATTCAAGGACAATATTGGTTCATTTAGAACGATACGATCCGAACCGATTCAGTGACCTGAAATCGATTTAGTGACTTTTTAGCCAAAAATTCTTGTAAGGGAATCAGGTATCAATTAATTATGGATATAAACAAACAAGTAAACAACAATTAATGTCAAATGCATTCACATTTTATTTGAATAACGTAGGACTGAACGATTACGACAAAAATTATAATTGTCGATTATTCCCTTGAAATTGTAATTGCGATTATTAATTACGATTATCACAACATTGAATGATGTTTTGAATAGTTTGGCCATGGGACCCACATTTCCTCATGGTCATCAAGCCACGACCCACCTTTTTAGGAATTATATAGGCCTATTATAATACATTTGTTTACACAAAAATTGTTGACACACAAGTTCTGTCGCCCTTTACTTAACATACAAAAAAAAAATGGTAAGAATATGACAAATACTGATAAACAGTAGGCACTGCGAGGTTAAGCTATTAAATATTAGTCCCAAACCAGTTTTTGTTAATACAATCTTGGTGTGAGCAACCGCAGTCATATAAAAATATACAAAATAACCAGTAAGAGGCATTTTGTTATGGAAACAAACAACAATTAGGCGACCATGGTGATACACAATACTTAGAAGAACTGGTAAAGAAACATGGAAACTGCTGCTGATAAATAGCAACACACATGACGTACCAATAACGTGATTTATTGGTATTTTACTTTTATTTCTTAACTTACTAATTTACGACGTTGCATTCTCGGTTGTCTTTAGCACTTTAGTGAAGTGATACAGCGCGCGCCGGCGCATTTGCGCGTGCAATTGAAGAGTGCGCGCTACTGCAGTATAGCGGCTGAGAGGACAGGAAAGACCGTTTTTCTGAGGTGAGAGACTTTGCACTGCTTGTTGTCTCTGCGCGGCTGGCGCGCAACGCATGGCGACGACGTCACAGATAGGCAGACTGAATCGAGTAACGTTTAACGCCTTTATCATTAAAAGTGCTAAGAAAAAACATCCATATAAAGTCTGACGTGCTTAAATCCAATGCGCTATTTCCTAGTATCGATACAATCGATTCATTACCTTTTAAAACGATAGTAGACCGATATATGTCGTCCGGAAGACCAACTTGCCGAGCACAGATCAATGTAGTTGGATCGTAGGAATATAAATCGATACATCGATGTAGTTGATGAATCGTTACACCTACTGTTTACTGGCCACCATATCGGTATCGGCCGATATATGTTAGTTTTTAATGTTATCATTATCGGCCCGATAAGAAAATTTGGCCGAATTATTAAAGCCGATAAATAATGGATTATTTCTTTCAGCTAAAACACTTCAGATGTGCACTGTTCATCATGATGGTTTTGAATTGCTTGAAATATGATTGGAATCACTTCGAAAAAGGGAAAGTACAGTTCAGTGTAGGGTTGCCAACTCAGAAAAGGAAAATGCGGGACAATCGTTGTACTTTATAGGAAAATGAGGGACACTCAAAATATTTGTACTGTATTACACAGTGTACGTCATTTCAGTGTCTGCAGTTAAGTAGCCTATGTGTTTAAAAGGTTATCAGACATAAACACATTTGTATGCTTAACCTATTTATGTATTTAATTCTAAAAATAATTTTAATGTCATACATAAAAAAAAGTCACATTACAAACAAACCGTCGTTCAAAATAACAGCATTTATCTAAAATAGAAAGATTTTTTAACATTATACTCTAGGCTTACAGTTCAAAAAAGTTTGGGGTTAGTAAGATTTTTTTTTGTGTGAAAAATTAAAGAAAGTAGGCTAATTGCCTACTTTTATTCAGCAAGGATGCATTACATTAATCAAAAGTGACAGTAAAGACATTTACAATGTTACAAAAGCTTTCTATTTCAAATAAATCTCTTATGAACTTTATATTCATTAAAGAATCCTGGGGGGCAAACATTTTTTTAAACATTAATAATAATCAGAAATGTTTTTTTGAGCATATTATTCCCTAGATTACATGTTTTCTTGCGTGGCTGGATGTTAGACTCATGAACAATAATCACGTTGTTTGCATTCGCCAAAATTGATTTACCGAAATCAAAACGTGGACAGTGAAAGGGAATTACCGTTAGCGCGAGACGAGTCCGGCTTGAAGCGGAAGCGACCAGACGGCAGAGGATTATGTTCGCAAATCAAACAATGATTTGTCTCAAAACAATGATTAAAAAAAAAAAAAAAAAAAAAAAAGCTGTGACTGATGGTCGGTGATCATTCTCAAGCGTCGTGATCAGCACTGCTGCTATTGGCTGTTGTAGCCTATCAGTCAGTGGTTAGATCAGCGTAGTCAAAAAAACGGGACACGAGAGGTCACGCACGGGACAAATAAATTAGGCCCAAAATACGGGATGTCCCGGCTAATTCGGGACAGTTGGCAACCCTAGTTCAGTGGAACATGTGCAGCGCAAGTCTGTCATATCGGCTACATAAAATTATAATGAGAACATCATAATTGTGTGCTTGGGACATGGTGAGACTTTTGTTTTTGTAATCAGGCTCTCAAAAATGATACAAAAATGTGGATTTAGATTTATCGGCTAATATATCGGTTATCGGCTTTCAAATATAAAGAATTATCGGTTATCGGTATTGGCCACATTTTTCGAGACGGTGCATCCCTACTGTTTACTGTAGTCACTCTTGTTAAGCACATACCTTACCTTCTCTTCTCTGCGCTCTTCCTCTCCTTGACTCTTGTTCTTCGTCTTGCCATGTTTCGTTTGCGGTTTCCTTCCTTCTTCTCTCAGCAGATTTGCTGATTGTGAGCTTCTGAGGATCTGACTCTTTTGCTCCACAGGATCTAATTCTACATCACTCCAGACCTAGAGCACATACACATACACATACGTTTAAAGTCCCCGTGAAAATCAAGCTTTTAATGTTGTAACCTCTGACCTAGTAGAAAAGGTGTCAATTAAGAACCTAAATGTCTAGATATACATACATAAGCAGATTTTAGCAGTATAACTACGAAGTGTGCATTTATAATATTGTATGATGGCAATGTGGACGCATCTTGAACTAGAAGATTAAGCATAAGTCTCCTCTTACACTGCAAAAAATGCTTTTCTTACATAGTATTTTTGTCTTGTGTTCCAGTCCAAATATCTAAAAATTCTTAATTTAGATGAGTAAAATGCTATAAGATATTAAGTCTTGTTTTCTGGGGAAATAAATCAAAATTAAGTGAAAAATTATCTACCAATGGGGTAAGAAAAATAATCTTGTTTCTGTTTGAATTAACATTATTTTTCTTACATCATTGGTGGATATTTTTCCTTTTTTTTTAAGCAACAACTCACTTCATTTTGATTTATTTCCCTAGAAAACAAGACTTAATATCTTATGGCCTTTTACTCATTTAGTAAATGCAGCTTGATTTAAAGGGGTGGTTGATTATGATTTGACTTTTCTAACTTTAGTTAGTGTGTAATGTTGCTGTTTGAGCATAAACAACATCTGCAAAGTTACAACGCTCAAAGTTCAAAGCAAAGGGAGAGATTTGCTTTTACAGAAATCACTTTTTAAGGACTACAACAAACGGCTGGTAGAGACTACACCACATTCCTCCCGGGTTAGTGACATCACCAACCCTAGAATTTACATAAACCCCGCCCCCTGAACACGATTTATAGATTATCAAGACAAAATATGCTAATCAATGACTAGAAGATAACTCCACATCAGCTACATAAACTCATCAACTAACCATTCAGAAATGTCCTGTTGCTTCTACATGTTGTCACTTCTTCTTGAGTCTCTCCAGTTTGAACTGAGAGTTTGAACATAAAAGGCTAAAAGTGTTTGAAATTTTCAGTGCGTGTCTGTGTGAGGTAAAATGACACGAGCTCTTGAAGCTCCGCCCCCCTGTGCCGGGAGCAGCAGCTCATTTGCATTTAAAGGGACACACACAAAAACGGTGCGTTTTTGCTCACCCTCAATAAGTAACGACTTTAACTTTAAAGTCATTAAGTCTTTTGACTTTAAGTCATTATACCACCCCTTTACATTTTTTGATATTTGGACTGGAAACAAGACAAAAATACTAAGTAAGAAAAGCATTTTTTTGCAGTGTAAAGCACTAACCGTGTCTGAAGTGGACATGGAGGAGATTCGCTGGAACTTGGCCTTTGACCCTGATGACTGTCGGCTGAGCATGGGCTCTCTGAAGGACGATTCGCTGTTCGACACCGAAATGCAATCTTTACGTGACGACTGGGCTAGAAAATGCAGACACGGCACCTTCTCAGCCAGCGTGTCTCTGTAAATCAGGGTCAAAAATACACACTGCATTATATGTTTTGGCACAATATTGTGTGGTTTGCTGCACTTGAACGAACCTGTATTTGGAGCGTATGATGGCATAGATGAAAGGATTGTAAATGGCTGATGCTTTGGCAATCACTGCAGGAACTGCCTTAGAATACGGAGAAAGAACGTGGCTGTACCTGGAACATGACAAACAAACAACGCACATTAAGTAGCACATTACTACGCCATTGAAATTCATGCTACTGATGTCAGCTTTGCACTTCAAAACATTATGGTCTTTTTGCCTCGTTTTCAGTTACAAATATCTAAAAAAAATATTTGCTGCTTTTCATATATTGAAAAATATGTGACAATATATTTACTAATATATCATAATGTACGTAATTTTATATTTAGTAATACATTACATAATATACAGATGTATATGTGATCAGATATGGTACTGAATGTTTAATATATTGCAGATATATTTACTCGTGCAACATAAACACACATATATAGAGAAATATATAATGTAATATATTTCTTATATTTTGTAATTATTTACATTATAAATGTTTTATATTTTCAAGCTAGTTAACAAAAGCACAAGCACACCTGCATGTACTAAAGTATTTAGCCAAGAGACACTGTGAAGAGACGTGCACAGCCATTTCTTTAAAATATAATATTTATAACTTATTTATAATTCCAAAATTTAAAAAGTAATTCCAAAATAATAGAACATTAAACACTAACAGATCTCCCCCTATATTAATATTGAGCAAAAGTAAATAAAAAAACACTTAATTTTAACATTTGCTCTCCTTTAACAGTCAGAAGCAAAGCATGCTGGGAACTAGAAATCTGTCGTAACTCATTCCATGAATGTGTGTGTATATATATACATACATTCAAATTTATATGGGAACACCTATGTGCAATATATGTACAGAATAATATGAATATTTGGTAACACTTTATGTCGATAGTCCACTTTAGACATTCTACTGACTATAAGTAACTTTGCAGCTACATGTCCACTAACTCTCATTAGAGTATTCTGTCTGCTTAATATAATAATAATATCTGCTAACAATTTTAATGCTTCTCAGTTGACATTCTACTGACTATAAGTAACTTGGCAACTACAATTCAACTTATTCTCCAAACCCGAACCCTAACACCTAACCATAACCTAACAGACAGTCTACTAATACTCTAATGAGAGTTAGCTGACATGTAGTTGCAAAGTTACTCATAGTTAGTAGAATGTCTAAAGTGGACTATTGAAATAAAGTGTAACCAAATATTTTATATGTATCAATATATAGCCATACATGGTCAATATTGCAGTATATTGAAAAATATAAGCACTAGTTTCTCATATATGAAAATGTATAATGTAATATATCGCATTATATTTTGCAGTATATTCCCATATGTTTTTGTTCCGTAAGGGTACGTACTGGAAAACAAGTCAAGAAGCAAGCAGAGAGCGTCCAGGATAAAGCTGAAGACCCCTGCAGAGTCTGTTTACATGACATGTTAGTGACCTAGAGGTGTTGTTGGCTGAGCGGAAAGGATCACATGCATGGCTGTATGTCTATCCTCCACTTCATCATTCGCTCTCTCAGAAGTGTTCGAGCCGGCTCGCACTATACGCCCTCACTTTTGGACAGTTCTTCTATAAAAGGACGTCTTTTTACCCTGGAATTCTCAGAAAGCCTCAGATCTTCTGCATGGTTTGACTCCCTTTAATAGACTAACACATGAATCTGAATGCTTCTCTGAGAGATTAGATGTTCTGCATGAAACTGGCCATCACAGCGGAGGGCCAAACTGACAAAAACAAAAAAGTTTGTATGTATATTTAATTTAAAAAATCTGCACTCTAAAAAATATTTTATTGTAAACAGGAGATGAAGTGAACAGATGGTTCGGCTCTTTGCCTTCGTCAGTGTGTGAAAGTTTCACTTATTCTCAAAGACTATATAGAAAGCACTTCGCAGGTCTTCAGGTGATCGTGATCATCATTAAACAATCAAGTAATTAGTCCTAAGACTCAAGTTTAAGTCCATCTGAAATGTTGGGAAATGTTGGGAACAATTACACATCAGGAAAAACCTGCAGCATTCTTTCAATGTAGTCGTTGAGAATAAGTGAAACTGTCACACTGATGAAGGCAAAGAGCCGAAGCATCTCATAACTTTATCTCCTGTTTACAATAAAATATTTTTAGAGTGCAGATCTTTTGTGCAGTTTTGGATTGAAACATCTCAGCACGTAATTAGCTGATGTATACTTAATTCAAATGTGAGAATGCAAAAGTCCTTTAGAGTTTAGACGGATGATGCATTAATTGTTGGATAAAACCAGCACTTCCGGTTCCATAGTCCTGAAGTCAATGGTTTTTATTTATTTTTATATAAAGACTGAAAAAGTTGTTGAAGCTTTTAGCTATGGTTGTGTTGAAGTCATGTGACCGTGGCCAATTAGCTTGTGCCTTGGATTTAGGCATCATAAATCATAAAAGCTGTGCTTATTTGCGAAGATTAGCATGATGAACAAAACATGTGAGTATCATAAGCTTTTGTTGATCACAGAGCTTATTTGCTTTAAAAATGTAAAAGCCACTGAAAAAATTCGATTGGAATTTTGTCGAGGGAACCAAAGCTTAAAATAGCCATTTTTCTCTGTATGTGTAAAAGATTTTTAAAATCTATAAAAGCTCTTTCCACTATAAAGAACCTTTTGTGGGATTGTAAAGGTTCCATGGATGTTAAATGTTCCATCGATGCCAATAAAGAACCCAGGAGGATTTACACAGAATGTATTCGCTGTTGTTTAAATGTTTATTTGCTGTTGGATAATGATAGAAAATAGATTAAGAGGATAAAAGTCCAGGCTAGAGATGCACATATGTGTGAGCCTGGATCACGTCACCAGTCACGAGTCGCACGGGTATATCTGTGGCAATAGCCAACAATACATTGTATGGGTCAAAATTATAGATTTTCCTTTTATGCCAAAAATCATGAGGATATTCAGTAAAGATCATGTTCCATGAAGATATTTAGTAAATTTCCTACCGTAAATATATAAAACATGTATTTTTGTGAGTGAATGCAGCACAATCGCGGACATAAATGCACAACTTTAAAGGGGATTTTCTCAATGTTTCGATTTTTCTGCTCCCTCAGATTCCAGATTTACAATAGTTGTGTCTCGACCAAATATTGTCCTATCCTAACAAACCGTACATCAGTGGAAAGCTTATTTATTCAGCTATCAGGTGACGTATAAATCTCAATTTCAGTAAATTGACCCATGTGACTGGTTTTGTGGTCCAGGGTCACATATATAGACATCCATGCATGTACACTGCATAAACTTAATGGCACAAAAACTCCAGATGTTGTTTGTAATAATCCGCTGATAGTTACCCTGCCCAGGCGATGAGCGTGACGCAGGCGTACGGAGACCAGGAGAGCACAAACACAATGATGACCACAAACGCGATCTTCGCCAGCTTCCACTCGGTCTTGATGGACTGCTGCTGGATGAGGGTGGTCTTCCTCACATGGCTGCCCATCTTCTCCAAATCTCTGGACACATTTTTCCCAAGAATGACATTGTACATCATGGATGTTCCAGTTATGATGACCACATGTCCTGCCATGACTTTGACCTGATTGTTTATGGTCGCCTTGATTTTGTCAAGTAAGACATGGATCAACATCTTCTATTAATTCTGGAACATCATTCCTGTCCAAAAAACACAGTCCTAACCCTATCCCTACCCATGACTTACACAACACTGATGTAGAAGCCTAAACTTAAGAGTTTGTTCACACTTTCGGTAGTTCGGTTCAATATTCGGTTCGGTATCAAATTAGACCAATCTACGTTTTTATGTTACTGACTTGAAAAAGATATGAACCGTCTTAAAAAAATTAATAGATTGATGACTAACTTGTAAGAGTTATGCAACCGGCCGTTTTTTGCTAAGCGTTCACACTGTCATTTTTAACACCAAACCCGAAGATACAAAAATATTTGGCGTTTATTTTGCGATGGAACTTCCCAAACATCCAAAACAATTCTGTGCGCTAAATTTGCTCATTGTTTGAGTGCACATATGATGGTATTTTTACCAGCTGAGAACTCACAAAGAGCTTAGAAAATAGGTAGAGGTGTCAAAACTTTCCCAGGAATCCCTGCCAAGTGTGAACACACCCTAACTGTAAACTTCTCCCTCAAAACTGATTGGTTGATTGGAATGCTGTTCCAGGATCAACGATGGAAGTTAAATAATGACAAATGTTTTTGAAACAAAAAAGCTGGTTGAATTGCACTACTTGAAAAAATATGCATTGCATTAACCCTGCATGCATTTTAATGCATTGTATTTTTTAGGGCTTTTGACTTAAATGTAAACACAGCTTTTGTGTCTTTATCAGCTTTTCCATATACAGTACCAGTCAAAAGTTTGGAAACATTGCTATTTTTTATGTTTTTGAAAGAAGTCTCTTATGCTCATCAAGCCTGCAGTTAAAATAATAATAATAATACAAAAAACAGTAATATTATGAAATATTATTACAATTTAAAATAATGGTTCTCAATTTAACGCATCCTTGTTGAATTAAAGTACTAATTTCTTAAAAAAAAAAAGTTATTGTTCCCAAACTTTTGAACGGTAGTGTATATTGTTACAAAAGATTTCTATTCTAAATAAATACAGTTCTTTTTAACTTTTTATTCATCAAATAATCCTGAAAAAAGTATCTCAGGTTATAAAAAAAATATTAAGCAGCACAACTGTTTCCAACATTGATCATAAATCAGCATATTAGAATGATTTCTGAAGGATCATAAAGACACCAAAGACTGGAGTACTTGCTGATGAAAATTCAGCTTTGCATCACAAAAATAAATTACATTTTAAAGTATATTAAAAAAGAGAACCGTTATTTTAAATTGTAATAATATTTCATAATATTATTATTATTATAATACATTTTTTTTTAACTGCAGGCTTGATGAGCAGACTTCTTTCAAAAACATTAAAAATAGTAACGTTTCCAAACTTTTGACTGGTACTGTATATGTATATATATATACTGGTCCTGATAATCATCACAAATACTTGCTTGCTCCATTACTTACACCGCTTGCTCCATTTCTGTAAATCCGTTTTTATGAATGAATGACTCTCTCAGCCGTTGCTCTATAGTTTTCTTCATCAACAGTGATGTCGACTAACAGCAGATGGAGATTATCAATTGAATATCAGAATCTACTGATATTCCTGCCGTTCCCGGATGTCAAATGTTGAATTTTCTGTCGAATTTGTAAAGCGAAATAAAATGGACTGAAAATTGCCTGTCGAATATTATAGGTCGTATTTTTAAACAGAATGAACGTTTTGGAAGTGAAATCTGAAAGGTGAATATGGATTATTTATTTTTTAATAATGAAAACGTGTGTGAAATGTTTTGAATTGAAATATTCACAGCTTAAATATTCAACCATGTTGAATTTCAGCCCATAAAAATGCAAGCCCTAAAAATTCAATGCGTTAGGTTAATGCAATGCATATTTTTTCAAGTAGTGCAATTCAACAAGCTTTTTTGTTTCAGAAACATTTGTCATTATTTTACCTCCATAATCAACAGGGATGCTGATCCGGAAACATGTTTTACTTGGTGAAATCACGTTCATCATGCCAGTATAGGCAAGAGTGTGTGCATGTTGTACCTGCTTGCGGTACGAATGGCGAGGAACATGAAGAAGTAGCAGTAAGAGATGATCCCAAGAGGGATGAAGAACACGAAGCAGCAGAGCATCAAGGTGTAGCTCTTGTTTGCTGGAGTGGACGTCACATAGTCCCATGTGCAGGACGTCATGAGGCCTTCTGGGATATAGGAACCTATCCGAGAACGGTTACGACACAGTGTCAAAGGTTGTGGAGAAACTTCCCAGACAGCAACAAAATGGCCGCATTTACACTGCATGGTTCTCGGATATGATCCGTGCAAATGTGTAAGCAGGAAAAAAGAGCATGGATTCCGATATTCTCAGATGGGTTTCAGGCCTCATTCATATGTGGAAATAAATCTGACATGAATCGGACACGTGCATTTGCGCCAGCCATGTAATCGGACAGATCGGATATTCCCGTCAATGCGAGTAGCACGTACGTCATTGAAAAAAGTGACTTTTTGAACATTTTGCGGTACAGATATATCTATAACAAATTAAACATCTCTGATTTTGTTCTTTTGTGTCAAATAAGAGTCGATCTGGCACTGAAATGTGTTGCTTTTGAAATCATACTGAGTGCTAGTTGCTGACACAAAATAATATGCACACAAACATCTTGATATACAATCTCTGATGAACATGTGGTGCTTAAGAGGGGAAAAAACCTATACGAGGGCAGATTCGAACCCAGACCCTCTGACATGCTTAAAAGTTCTTCCACAAGACCATTAGTACGCACTAACTTTATTAATGGATCTGTGTATATAATCACGGTCTTGAGGAATTTGTAGCCTACTATATAATGAGTTTGATACAAGGATGAAACTATTGCATTAAAAATGTTTCTATGAATTTCATGTCAAGAAATTAAACTCTGATTTCTTGATATCATAATGTTATTTTTTGTTCGTTTCGCCAAGTATTGTGTAAATGCAGATATCAGATATGGGTCACTTTTAAAAGATGTAAGTGGGTCATCAAAAAAATCAGTAACACTTTACAATAAGGTTAATTAGTTAACTACATCATTTAACATTAATTAATAATGAACTGCACTTATTCAGCATTTGTTAGTCTTTGTTAATGTTCATTTTAACATTTACTAATACTTTATTAAAATATTGTTAACATTAGTTAAAGGCAGGGTAGGCAGGATTTTTCTAAAATCTTTTTTCAAAATTTGTTTAAACTGTCTTTATATACCAATACATAATTAAAATGTAAGTACTCTGAAAAAGAGAGTATAAAAATCGAGTGTCTGTAGTCCTCTCAGGACTGCAATAAACACAGCTACTTATTTCCATTCACTCCCACCCCCTCCCTTCTGGGCTCCTCCCAAAGCCACGCCCCCAAAACACATGAACGCGCGACGCCGACCGCTCAGCTTGAGGAGGACGCGTTTGCCAGCGCATGTAGTGACATCATGTCAGAATCACATGTAATAAAATACCTAACTTTATCATTATGAATATAAACAACTAACATGGCTGTTAGTACTCACTGGTACTTACTGGTAAAGTTTAAAATATATTGAGTTTGATTCGGTAACGAGCTAGTAACATAAGGCAAATCTAAAAACAGGTTGCATTGATACACGTTTTCCCATTACCATCAGTTACACTGTGATGAAGGTGAATTTCGTGTAAGATTCATAACATATACGGAGGTTTGCATGTAAGAGCTTCCACGATGAAAGCAGTGTTGGCCGATATTGACTCTCGTCTGACTTCTTGCTTTATCCAAAGACTTTTTGGTCATAGCCTTTTCGAATACTGTCTTCCTTTTTTTGCCTTGTTTGCCTTGGCTGACTGTATATGCAGGTACTGGGGATTTTGACTGCTCTTTCTCTGCCCTTATTGTGATTCGTCCTAGCTTCCGTGCCTCTTCCCCTCCTCTAGTCAAACGGGTGCGCGCATGTGGGCAGCTCCTGTAGCGGCAGGGGTGGTAGCCATGGTAACGAGGGAGAGTGACAGTCGCCCAGCCAATCATTTCATTCGTTCCGAATGGAAATAAGTAGCTGTGTTTATTGCAGCCCTGAGAGGACTACAGACACTTGATTTTTATACTCTCTTTTTCAGAGTACTTACATTTTAATTATGTATTGGTATATAAAGAAAGTTTAAACAAATTTGGAAAAAATATTTTTGGAAAAACCTGCCGACCCTGCCTTTAATGCACTGTAAACTAACATGAATAAACAATGAACAGCTGTATTTTTATCAACTAGCGTTAACAAATATTGACAAAAAAAGTAACAAATGTATTGCTCATGATTAGTTCATGTTAGTTAATACATTAACTTATGTTTAATAAATTAACCTTATTGTAAAGTGTTACCAAAAAATCTCATATAGTCAAAATATCAGAATTGGGCATCAAGACCGGCAGTGTAATGCAACCTTAGTGGAGAATTACATTTAGCTCTTGAAAATGCGGCCAATGTCGGCCCAGATCCGGCCCACATCCGGTACACATGGATTCCACACGGCCCAGTTGTGGGCCAGATCTGGGCCGACACTATGATGCTGTCTGGGTTCAAAATATCCCATTGTAGAGATATCAAAATATCGAGAATCGTTGAAGAGAGAATCGCGATGCATCAGAGAATCGATTCTTTTCTCCCACACTTCTCATATTGTTTTCTCTTTCAAAGGTTGAGGAAATACGTGAGACTCACTCCATCCCAAAAGGGGTGCAAGACTCCAGGCCAGCGAGTAGATCCAGACCAGGAGGATGATGATCAGCGTCCGGCGCCCGGACGTCCAGCCGATGGCCTGCAGGGGTTTGGTGATCACGACGTAGCGGTCGATGGAAATGGCCAAAAGGTTGATCATGGATGTGATCCCGAACAGAGCTCCGCAGAAGGCGTACATCTTACAGCCTGCGTGGAGAAGCAGATACAAGCACGTGTGATATGGAAACAGATCGCAAATGAGTAAAGCTACGTCTACATTAATCCGGATTTGAAAACGCTTTTCAGGCGTTAAAATGCTAAATTCCCCTTTACAGCGCATGCGTAAACCCTCACACACGCTCACTGAGATGATACAGATGGAAAAATAAATAATAAAGTTATCGCGCAATTCTTCTGACAAGACTGTGTGTAATAAGCACAACGTGCGTACACGCTGCTTATTACACACACAGGGACGCGCAGCAGTACCCTGGTAATCCAGAGTTCTCGCGAGAGCACAAGTTGAATTTGCTCAGCGAGTTACTCTGGTGTTGAGTAATGATGCTCATTAAATATGCCCCTCGATCTGAGCTGCACCAATCACATCGGGTTATCTGATATAGGCGGGCCAGAGGCGAGATGACGACAGCGCTGTGACGTCGAAGTCATTAGTAAACATTGCAAGATGGCTATGGATGAATACCAGTTGTTTGAAACGGCTTTGGCCGCTACAATGAACGAGTTAGACTTGGCTTTTTATCTAAAAGAGGAACAGAAGACGCCGCTCAAATCGTTCCTTTGCAAGAAGGACGTTTTTGCTGTTTTGCCGACCGGATACGGTAAGAGTCTAATCTACCAGTTAGCTCCGCTGGTAGCTAAGCGTATGGGGATTGTTGTGATTGGTCGTAGTGTTATCCAATTGCGTGCAGTGAGATTTTCAAATGCATGCTTGGTGCCGCCCCTCGAGCCGGCCGATTTTCATTAGTCGACGCCAGACCATTAATCTTTCAGATTTAGATCTGGATTTCCAGGCTAGCACAAAAACATGCCAAATATTAAAAAATAAAAGGATTACAATGTATAAGATTAATATTGTGTACATAAAGATATGGTGGAATCCGGCTTGTCCCGTAGATGGTCTTTAATCTCGCGCACGAGTAGATCCGTTTCTTTGATAGGGCGTTCAGTTTTTCCAATAGTGAATCCATCATGGTGCGAGCGCAACTGGCTTTTAAAGGGAATGGGAGATGAGACTCTGGTTGGTTTATTTCATGTTACGACTGAAACACACCCATTACTCATTAAGAGAATACAAACCTTTTAGACCATGCGCCGGGAGCACCGACCATTTTCCCCATCTTTAAAATAGCAAAAGTGGATTGTTAAAATAGGATCCTAGATGGGAAGATTGGGAAATTAGTTACCCATTTCTCCGAACACCCATTCCTTGTACATGCAGTTGACGAAGAAGATCGGCGACTGAGTGATGGCCATGAGAAAGTCACTCACTGCAAGATTCATGATGAAGTAGTTTGGAGGCGTCCGCAGCTTTTTGTTACTGAAACACAAAACACCTTTTTACAATTTGTCACAATCCCAGTTTCAAAAGCATGTTATGGCCATTTCCTCTGCATTAGTAAACTGACTGACTTTGTCCAACCAAACACATGCTTCACCTCAAACACTTTTAAACCTTTAATGCACAGAATTCCAGACTTTTGCAGTTTTAAAGATGGACACATATCTCTATATACAGTATATGCATTTTTTCATGATGCGTTGTCAAACAAGCTCGTCCTTAACCCTGTAAAGCCTGACATGAAGTACTCAGAAAAAAATCTAATTGTTTGAAATGCAAAAGTCTATTGAACCTTTAGACACAATATTAAAAAAAATATATATATAAAAATAAATCATGGCTCATATTAGTATAATATAGTGAGAATATGGAGGAAAAAAACAGCTCAATTTATACCCAAACTGAGCAATAATATGGCCAAAAAGTAAGTTGCTCTGTAACTAAGTGGCTTCCGTTCAGTAAGTGTTCATACTGAAATATTACTAACAATATAAAAGTTATTCTTACGTTTTTTTAAATAAAAATCTGAAAAGATTTCACAGCTCAAAAGATGAGCTGAAGGTGGACGTATTACAATTATGCTAAAAGGCCTTTTACTAAAAAGTCTAAACTATCAATCAGAAAACATAAGGACTGTAGAAGATTGTGTGCGACAGGTTTATCAGCAAAGTTTTGATTATGTTGAGGAAGTTTGATATCAGATATGATCATCATCATCATCATCATCAGTCGAGCTGGGCTAGAGGTCGACGAGAGGTTTCCCTCCTTTCGGTTTCTTTTGCCTAGGCACGGCAAAAAGACAGTTCCATTGTTTCCGGTTCTTTGCCAACTCGCTGATTTCCTTTTCGCTGAGAGTGATCATGCTTTTGTCGGTGATGTGGCGTGATATTTGTTCGCGGTACGATATTCGTGGTGCCCCGCGCCTGTTTGTTGGTTTGATCTGTGACTCATATAAGATGAAACGTTTGACCGGTTCGTCTTCTGCCATGCGAATGCAGTGGCCTGTGAACTTAAGCTGGCGATCGCATATAGTTGTGCTTATTGGCACCTGTTGAACCGTCTTGTATAAATGTTCATTTGTGATATGATCGTTCTTCTGGTCTATACCAAGCATGATGCGGTAACAGTTTGTTGCATATGCGTCGAGTCGATTCGCTAGATGTTTAGTGAGGATCCATGTTTCGCAGCCATAAAGCAAGATGGAGATGCAAGCGGCTTTGAAGAGTCGAATCTTGAAGTTGATCTTAGTCTTGGGTGCTTTTAGGATGGATTTGAGTTTGTGAAACGCTACCCAAGCTAAACCGATTCGAACATTGACGTCTTTGTTTGTTGATCCTACGTAGGCGCCTAGGTATTTGAAGTCATTTACGATGGCTACCTCTTGGTCATTTATCTTCAGTGCGGGAGCAGGAATTGCGTCTTTCTGTATGTTCAGGCGCATTTGCTCGGTTTTGTTGATATTTATCTCTAGGCCTACTTGGCGTGCTTGTATTTTGAGTGCGGTGACTTGTTTTTGTTGTTGCTCTGCGTTTCCTTCAAGTAGGGCGATGTCGTCAGCAAAAGCTAGGTCATTCACTTTGTGACTTAGCACGCGAGTTGATGCGCGTAATGTTCTGTAACTTCCATCTGTTTCCTTGCCTTTGTGTGTAAGATATCCAAATTCGTTAGCTGATAGTTTTGAGACATAGTCGATGACTATGATGAATAGAAATGGTGCTAGGACATCACCTTGAAGCACACCTGTTGTGATTTTGAATGGCTCGGAGCACTGGCCTTGCAGGTATACTTGGCTTTTCGAGTCATCATACAACACCCGAATTGCATCAACGATCTTTGCTGGAATGCCGTAGTGTCGGAGGATGGCGAACATCATTTCTCTGTCGATTGAATCGAAGGCCTTCTTGAAGTCAATGAATGTGATGTAAAGTGGGATATCTTGTGCGTATGCTCCATCCATTATTCGTCGCAGAATATGAATTTGCTGAATGCAACTGCGGCCTGTTCTGAAGCCTGCTTGGTTCTTTCTGAGCCTAATGTCGATGGGCAGACGAATTCGATTTAAGATCATGCGATTGTACACTTTTGCTGCAATTGATATCAGGGTGATTCCGCGCCAGTTTGTCATTAGCTGCCGGTTTCCTTTCTTCGGCAGAGGTATGATGAGATTCGATGTCCATTGAGTGGGTGCATGACAGTTTTCGTAGACCATTTGACAAATATAGAGCAGCTCATCGACTATGAAATCGCCGCCGTCTTTGAGCACTTCAGCTGTCATTGCGTAGTCTGGTCCAGGCGCTTTGTTGCGCTTTAGGTCTTCGATTGCTTGCTCTATCTCGGATCGATTGAATTGAGCAGTTCTGATGTCAGTACAGTCGGGTGATGGAACTGGGTGGACTGTTTGATCTGCGTTTTTGTTTTTGTTGTTTAGCAGTGAATCGAAGTACTCGCGCCAGCCTTTGAGTAGATCGTTTTTATCTTTGGGCATTGATCCATCGAGTTTCTTTACTTTGCTTGGGTCGGCCTTATTCTCGTCACCTGAGATCTGATTGACGATCTTCCAGGTTTTGCCGTGTTCTCTCTTCTTGTCTGCGTTCTCAAGCGCTTCAAGCAGGTGGCCGAGATGCGCTTCTTCATCATGTGTGAATGCGTCAGACACTTGGTTCTGCAGGCTTTGCCACGTCATTTTGTGCGAGGGCAATCGTGTTCGCTTGTACTTTGCCCTGACCTTGTTGCAGATGTCGAGTAGTGTGAGAGTTTCAGCAGTGACCCAGCTCGCAAACCTTGCTTTGCGCCTCTTTCCAAGTACTTTTTCGCTTGTATCGCGTAGAGCAGCATCCAGTGCGTCCGCGTGTTACTTGATCTTGGCAGTTTTACTTGGTTGGGCTTCCATTTCGTCCATTAGCAAGCTGAACCGATTCTTAAGCTCGCAATTGAAAGACTCTTTGATTTCCGGTTCTGCTAGTCTTTCCCAGTTGAACTTGCATCGATTGTTGGTTGGTTGTTTTGGTGCTCTTAGGCTGAGTTTGAAGTTTGCGCTCATTACTTTGTGGTCGGAACCGACATCGATTGTGTTGTAAGCGCGGTAGTTTTTGAGTGATTTCCACCACTTTGTCGAGATCAACATGTGGTCAAGTTGTGACCACTCGCTCTTTGGTGAACAGTAGGTGAGTAGCCGACTTTTCCTGTTTGGAAAGTGTGTATGCGCTGGTCGAAGGTCTGCTAGTTCGCATAGTTCGAGCATGCGTTCGCCATTGTCAGTTGTTGTGTCGTGCATGCAATGAGGTCCAACTTGCCTAGGGTTGGTGTCTTGACTGTCCTTGCCGATACGGGCGTTTAAGTCGCCTGCAATGATGGTCAGTGTGTGTGGCGGTTGTTTGAGGGCGATATCTTTGAGATCATTGTAAAAGGCGTCTTTTGGCTGTTTATCATCGCAATCTGTTGGCGCGTAGGCAGATATAATGCACATTCGTGGGTTGCCTTCTAGATGTGTGGCGATTATGCGATCTGATTTGTACTCGATGTATCGGACCAGTGGAGCTATTCGTTTGTTGTAAAGAACGGCTACTCCATGGCAATCATGTGTTGAGTTCGTATGAGCCAGAGTCCAGCCGTCTGTTCGGCATTTTGTTGTGATCAGCTCTGTTGAGCTGAGTCGATGTTCTTGGATGGTGATGATGTCAATTTTGGTAAAGTTGCAGCCGGCGATGATCTGCTCCAGCTTGTGGCTGATGTTTGCACGGCCACGGCGTGGTTTTGAGTCGGCCAGGGTCCGCACGTTGAATGAGGCAACGGTAAATGCCTGGACGAAGGGTGCTCGTCTACCTGAAGTCGGATCGGGCGCGTGGCGTCGGATAAGTCCGCTTTGGCCACACTCCTTCATAACGGGATCAATCCCAGACTCCAGGTTGTCAGTGCGTGTCGGGTCGGTTCCCGGATCTTTTGGTTTTGCTGTCATGTTTTGCATACGTTGTAGTTTTTCCCGCAAGCGCAAGCGCAAGTAGGTACGACTGTGCTGGGTTACAAGTCCTCTTGCACAGAAGTTGTTTCCATGATTATACCGCCATGGATCGGTCAGCAGTTACGTTCACATAGTCCCCATAACCATATTGATCTATGATCTTCTGGTAGGCTACCCATGTTAGCCCCTGCTGGGTCAGTTTAAAGTCATGACCAGGACCAAATGATATGATACAGCAGATGATACAAATGATATGATACAGCAGCTTTATAGTGTTAAAGTTCCCTTGCAGTCAATAATTTTATCCCTTAAAACTCATCTTTGATCACCAAAATTACATATTTAAACGTTTTTTTCCTTAAAAAGAATCATGCCTTAAAATGTCTTGAATGTAACTCGACACCCTCGCCTCATTTAGTATTCGCTGTTCTATGAATATGCAAATGAGCCCCGCCTCCACTCACTCACTCAGCTCAGAGATCCACTGGTTGACGATCACACGTTGATCTGATTGGTTACAAGGTAGTTTGTGACGTCAGAAACACCAGCGATTTCAAAGCGTGTTTTTGAGACTGTCTTTGGTTCACTGCAGTTTTAAGGAGGAAATACTCAGCAATGGTGTCGACTTATGAACTTACACATGAACACCATTAAAAACACCACATAGACACATAAACAACATTAAAAGCTGGATCTTCACCACTGGGGGACTTGGTAAAACAGAGAGAGAAACTTCTACACTTCTGGTTCATTAAAGGTTCATTGATTCAACACATGGAGTTCAATCATTGTGATTGCACGTCATCTCATTAATCACAGTCACAAGTGCACACAATTTCCTCTGATTGAAAGTGGCCCGGCATCACCTACTGAACCATCAGGCATTAGTGGCCCTCAGTACATCAGCTCTTCACAGGATCAACACTACCTTTCCTAGAAAAGCTCTCAGCCGACAGACGACACTTCAGTTTGAAGCATTCTCGGTCAGGGAGAAAATCCACACGCATGATGACAGTCTGTTGTCGACGCGTGATTAACAGCATTCATGTTTAGTTATTAGGTAACACTGGAAATAATCCGTGAGGAATGTGGATTGTGCTTTTGTTTAGCATGAATGATGCATGAAGCGAGTTACCTTTAACATAAAAAATACATTATTTTTTAAAACGGACTCTATTTACTTTCTTAACACATATTCCGGTAATCCCTCTGTGGTGTAAATCCAGCTTTTAATGTTGTTTATGTGTCTATGTGGTGTTTTTAATGGTGTTCATGTGTAAATTCATAAGTCGACACCATTGCTGAGTATTTCCTCCTTAAAACTGCAGTGAACCAAAGACAGTCTCAAAAACACGCTTTGAAATCGCTGGTGTTTCTGACGTCACAAACTACCTTGTAACCAATCAGATCAACGTGTGATCGTCAACCAGTGGATCTCTGAGCTGAGTGAGTGAGTGGAGGCGGGGCTCATTTGCATATTCATAGAACCGCGAATACTAAATGAGGTGAGGGTGTCGGGTTACATTCAAGATATTTTAAGGCATGAAAAAACGTTTAAATACGTCATTTTGGTGATCGAAGATAAGTTTTAAAGGATATTATTGACTACAGGGCTTTAAGATTAGTTAATGTGTTACAAAGAGCAAAGAGCAATACATTTGTTACAGTATTTAATCATCTTTTTTTTTTCAACTGTTTGTGGTTTTTTCATGGTAGTTCAGGTCCATTAAATAATGTTAACAGACACAACGTTTGATTTTAATAATGCACATTAGTAAATGTTCAAATTTACCAAGATCAATAAATGCTTATAGTATTTAGCTTTATAGTACTGTTTTTTTTCACTGCAAAAAAACAGTGTTTCTTCTCCAGTAAATGTATCTTGATTCAGGATTTGTACTGGAAAACCAGACAAAAATAATAAATTTTGCAGCGTTCATTGTTAGTTCATGTTGTAGTTAACTAATGAAACCTTATTGTAAAGTGTTTCCAAAATGCATTTATAGAATATGCATGAACATGCAAAGACAATGTGCTTGTTAAACACATTTAGTAAATTCGGTCCCCCACTAGACCGCTGGAATAAATGAGAAAGTGCTGAAGTGGGGTTGGACATTGATTCCTGTCACGTTTAGTGGGTCTGGTAAGTTAAACAGGCCGTCAGTGGCTTTGCTTCTGTCTTCTGTCAGTGATCATAGAGAAACGGATGGCTTGTTTTCCGCTTCCACTCCATCATGTGCCGCTTCATCCCTAAACTCCTACAGGCCTGCATGTGCATCTGATTAATTACGGTTCAAAAACATTTTGCTTTATTTACTGTCAGTGTGCAACATGTTATATAATTGCTAAATATTATATACGCGCCACACATTATATAATATTTTTATGCAATCACATTGTTAGCGGACCATTGCAAACATATAACTACACATACACTAATGTGCATTCATTTGCAGAAAATAGATCTCAACACTGGATGAAGCCAGGATCAAAATTCTTCTTTCATTTTGTTGACATATTAGAGTTAAAGTTTTTTACTGAAGGGATTTTGAATATCTCTATTTATCACTACATAAATCTGAAAAATACTGTCAACAGACAGAAAAAAAATACATTTTCACCATGTTTTGGGGAACAAAATGTTATAAATCTGACAAATGATATATGAACAAACCCCTCA
The DNA here is from genome assembly GCF_951802725.1 of Rutilus rutilus. NCBI lineage: Eukaryota > Metazoa > Chordata > Actinopteri > Cypriniformes > Leuciscidae > Rutilus > Rutilus rutilus. The sequence continues at coordinate 1,812,795 of NC_140229.1, forward strand.
GTAAAAACCTTCAGAATATAGATAGGAATAAATCTGTAAATTTTGGTGTATATAAGTGATACTGAAGTGGAGAAAAAACTCTTTAAAGATATGTATTGTCATTGAGAGTCGCAAATAGATTAAATAAAATAAAATAAATACTTAAAAGATATTTAGGATGTTTTCTTCCACTAGTCTGAAATAACACAAAGCCAAAAAGCCCATGTTTTTGTCTGTAGTGTCTTGCCTTAAGAGAAATACAATTCACTTTGTTCATGTTAGTTCACAGTTTATTAGCTAATGTTAACATTTTAACTCAAAAACATATTAGTAAATGTTTACAATTGACATTACCTAAAAGTAATAAAAACTGTAGTTCATTGTACGTTCATGTTAACTCATTTAGTTAACTAACGAAACCTTAATGTAAAGTATTAACAATAAATAAATAAACCATGCAAAAATAAACTTTAAGGGATATATCAAGTATTTTAAGCCAAAAAATAAATAAAAATCAAATATCAAAATATAAATGTCAATATTCTATGAACATTCTTCTGTATCAAATATTTATAAAAAAAATTTCCACAGAAGAAAGACATACCAGGTTGGAACGTAAATGAGCTTTCATATTTAGTATGTCCATTACTCAACATGTGAATGCAGGTTTCACAGACTCAGACCTTTAGTGCTTATAAGAGTGTGTTTTGTCTTTAGAGATGTAATCTATAAGAAAGCGTCATGGGACTGAAGAGAGCGAGAGTGAAAGGTGAACTAAATGTAAAAAGTGTGTCACGAAAGTGTGTCAGTAGAGGACTTTGGCAGAATGCATTAGATATCATCCAAGACAGAGAAAGTCACTGACATTTCTTCACAACTTCAGTCTGTAAGTGCTGAAAACACACACTAACAACATGATCCTCCACAATATCTGACTCCAGTCACACTGCAGCTATCATATCTGATACAGCAGGCCTTTATGGCTCATTTAGTATGAAATAGTGAGGAAAAAAACAGCTACATTTTATTCAGACACTCAAACTGAGCAAAAATATGCAATTTTGTGCAGATTCTGATATTTATATGGATAAAAAGGGATACAATTCTAATGCTTGTAATGTAAATCAATTAGATCTTTATAACAGTATAGCAGAGACTGACATCAAAATGCATATAAAGATCAATATCTGCACAATAATATGTATTAAGATTATATTCAAATGCTTAGTATTATGATCAAAGCTCTGTAGTTTTAAAACATATAATGCAATGCAATACAATGATGATTGAGAGATGAACAAATACATTTTCCTCAAAAGCCTGATGATTATAATTGATACTCGTGATTTCTCTAACTGATGTCTGGATAATCAAGTAAACCGAAGATGCTTCAGTCCAGTAAGTGTTCATCTTGACATATTATTAACAATATCAAGGTTATTCTTAGATTTACTTGATAAAATCAGTGCAGATTTGACAGCAGAAAGACACGTGAAGCACGAGCTGAAGAAGGACGTTTGTATGATTATACTAAAGGACTTCTACTTGATAAAAGAGTCTAAACGATCTTCTAAACGATCAATCAGACAGATTGAGTGCGACAACTTTTTCAAAGTTCTGATCATGTTGATCATTTAGAGGACATTTAAAGGAGTTTTAAATGGTTCAAACCAGTGTCACTCCTCTTTTTAATCTTGTTTAATCTCATCCCCTTTCCATAACCGCTAGTTTAACACACTACTAACTAACTCAACCAGGCCCCGCCCCTTTATTCTGCGTATGAATTATTTAAATGAGGAATATTGTGACGTGTTCGTTCCCGGAAGAAACTCAAGACTACAATGGAGGCGTTTCAGGGAGTTCAGAAACACTGACACTAGGCGCGTTTCCATTACATTTTTGCGCAAAACTTTTGCGATTTTTTCTAAATGTCGACAAAAAACTATTGCGAAATGACGGAGTTTCCATTAACTGATGTTATGCGACTAAAACTTCATTTTTCCTCTCGCGATCAGTAAAATCATTCCAAAAACCATGGCAACGGACGTTGGTGGGTTTATGTACTATATCTCAGCCACTGCACTGGCTATTATTATTAATGGAAGGAGACGTATGTGTGTTTTCCAAGCATTAATGGTGAGGAACGACCCTTATTATACTTGAGAGCGGCACATATGAGGAGTTTCTGGGTGTTTCTCCCTCATTTCTGCTTCGAGGTCTTGATTTTGGCATTTATTTGAGGTTTAGAATCCAGTATTCCTGTAATTCCTTTGTCTTTTATGAATTTAATAAAGAACTCCGTCTCGTCTTCTGTCCAAACACACCGCATCATCTACGTCAGCTGACCTGTAAATGCGCAAAAACTGTTTGCATTACAGTTTTGCAAAATACTTCTTTTTCGAATTGCCTGAAAAACCTCCTCATGCGAGCGGAAAAACTTTTTTGCGATAAATGGGAGTTTTTGCGAAATTGACGTGTTTCCATTGGGCGTATTTTCAATTCGCAATTTCAATTTGCGCAATTTGAAGGGACGCGGCTACTGATATAGAGAATAACTACATCAGCAACATTACACTAAAGCAAGTGTCCTCTTTAACATGTTCACTTTCATATTTAAAATGTGGTTTCACTCCCAAAACATGGCAGTGTGTGTGAAGAAGATGCAGTGTGTGTGAAGAAGCTGTGTCCGCTGTCATCCTCTATTACTGATGGCAAAATGTCCCTTTCAGCAAAGACTAAAATAAATCTGTCAGTATGAAACCACGTCAAGACTGGCAGACTTCAACAGTAAAACAAATGACACAAAATCAGCAGTGAGTCGCGCAAGCAGTGACGCATAATTCAAGAGTTATTAAGAGAAAGAAGAACAAACATTTCACATTAAGGACATGAAAACTCACAGAAAAGAAGAATCACAAAATCTTCTATGCGGTTAAATAGAGAATAAATAGAGATCTTTGCTTTAGGTCTCTTGGGAAAACAGCCCCGGTTCTCTCACACACGTCTCAGAAGAGATCTTAACAATCTCTGAAACTATTGGCTGAGATATAATAGCAATCTGCAATCAACAGTCAGAGATCTCAATATGAATGAATCAAATCACATCATTTGTTATGCCCACCAAGGCTGCATTTTTTTTAAATACAGTAAATAAAATACAGTTTTCTATGTGAATATACAGTAAAGTGTAATTTATATCCTGTGATCAAAGCTGAATTTTCAGCATCATTACTCCAGTCTTCAGTGTCACATGATCCTTCACAAATCACTCTAATATGAAGATGTGATGCTCAAGAAACATTTATGATTATTATCAATGTTGAAAACAGTTCATATTTTTGTGGAAACCGTAATAAACCATTGAAAAGTTTAGGTAAGATGAAAAAAAAAAAGACTTATTCACCAAGGACACATTAAGTAGATCAATAGTGACAGTACAAAGATTCTGTTTCAAATAAATGTTGTTGAACTTTCTATTAATCAAAGAATCCTTTCCAACATTGATAATAACATCAAATCATCATATTAGAGTGATTTGTGAAGGATCATGTGACACTGAAGACTGGAGTAATGATGCTGAAAACTCAGCTTTGATCACAGGAATAAATTACACTTTAATATATATTCACATAGAAAACAGATGATTTACATTACAATTATATTTTAATGTTTTACTGTATTTTTGATAAAATAAATGCATCTTTGGTGAGCAGAAGAGACTCTTTCAAAAACATAAAAAAGCTTAATTATTCCAAAGTTTTGACAGCTACTCTATCCTCTCACTATATGCAAACTATATGACATTTTTTAGGAGAAACATCTGAGGCCAGGTTAATACTTCAATGACATATAATTAAAAACTCATTAGTTTCCTAAGCTATAAAAGAGCAAACTCTGGGAACTCGTGCTTTAATTCTCAACTACACACTTTCACTGTCAAAAGTTAGTTTGCCACAGCCTTATAAGAATAAATGATAACACTTTACAATAAGGTTCATTAGTTAACATGAACTAAGAATGAACAATACTTCTACAGCATTTATTAATATTAACTTCAACATTTACTAATACATTATCAAAATCAAAGGTTGTATTAGTTCACATTAGTTAATGCACTACTGTGAAATAACATGAACACACAATGAACAGCTGTGTAACAAATATTGCTCATTGTTAGTTCATGTTAGTAAATACATTAACTAATGAACCTTATTATAAAGTGTTACTGAATAAATCCACCTCAGATCTGACTATTGAACATTGCACTGGGATGAGAGCGACAGGCCTACCTAAAGAAGGCGTACATGACCAGCATGTTCCCGATCACTCCCACGGCCCCGATGATCGCCACGAAGAACGCCACTATATAGTGTGCATGATCGGGAACGTCCACTTTCCTGAAGAAACCACGATCCATGTTCACCGGCTCCTCCATTCCTGTGACGACGACACAAACGTCACTCCATCAAACCTCATTAACATCTCAAAGAGTTCATGAAGACACTGCCAGACAAAGTTTTGATCTGTAAGATTGTTTATGTTTTTAAAAGAGTGTCTGTTCTGCTCAAGACGGCATTTATTTGATCAAAAATACAGTAAAAATAGTGAAATATTATTCCAATGTAAATCATCTGTTCTCTATGTGAATATATACTAAAGTGTAATTTATTCCTGTGATCAAAGCTGAATTTTCAGCATCATTACTCCAGTCTTCAGTGTCACATGATCCTTCACAAATCACTCTAATATGATGATTTGATGATCAAGAAACATTTATGATTATTATCAGTGTTGAAAACAGTTATTAACATTTTTATTTCAGGATTCTTTGATGAATGGAGAGTTCAAAAGAACAGCATTTATCTGAAATATAAAGCTTTTGTAACATTAAACACTACCGGTCAAAAGTTTGGGGTCAGTAAGAATTATTAAAAATTTGGGGGGGGGGGGGGGGGGGGGGGGGGAATAAAAAAAAAGAAATCAATACCTTTATTCATTAAAGATGAATTAAATTCATCAAAAGTGACAGTAAAGACATTTATAATGTTACAAAAGATTCTATCTCAAATAAATGCTGTTCTTTAGAACTTTCTATTCATCAAAGAATCCAGAAAAAGGTTTTTTTTTCAACATTGATAATAATGAGAAATATTTCTTGAGCATCAAATCATCATATTAGAGTGATTTCTGAAGGATCATGTGACACTGAAGACTGGAGTAATGATGCTGAAAACGCAGCTTTGATCACAGGATATAAATCACACTTAAAAAAATATTAAAATAGAAAACAGTTATTTTAAATTGTCATAATATTCAACAATATTACTGTTTTTTTAATTTATAAATGCAGCCTTGGTGAGCAGACGATACTTCTAAAAACATAAAAAATCTTACCGATCCCAAACTTTTGACTGGTACAGTACGTTCTGGCACGTTCTCCGGGAGAACCTCTTCACGGTGACCTCTCACATGTGGGAGAATGTGAAAAACACATCTTTGCTGATGCAAAAGCTCGGTTTAATGTGGTTATAGCAGTGCTTTTTTGCTTTGAGCTCTTATCTGTTGCACAAGCGTCCAAGAACGGCGGTGCATGTGATGCAAGAGGCTTAAGGGAAATAAGAACATGCTCTGTTTGTGCTCTTGACCTTCCTGATCTGCGACTGCAAACTGAGATTCGCCTCGAGCTCCAGAAATATGGACAAAGCAATAACACATGCTGCAGATACACTAAAAAATGACTTCTTTTAAAAACATAGCAAATAGCATTGCTTATAGCTTTAGGATGGAGGTTCAACAACACAGAAGTTACAGCTCACCATAAAATCAAAAGTTACCATTTTTAAAAAATTTTATGGAATATTGCAGTTTATTATAAATGATTTATCGGTGCACATCATTATTGTGTTAAATTCATGTTCCTGGTGATCTTGAATCAGAATATCTTCCTCTTGCAGGATCTCTTCTCTTCTCTGATGATGTGGGCGGGGCTATAACCTGTCACTCACATGAGATCAGCCAATAGCAAACCACAATCATCCAATCAGTTCCTCACAGACACAATCAAGCCCCGCCCACATTTGTTCTTGTTCCAGAAGCGTTTCACTCGGATATACGGAACAATAGGGAAGAGAAGACTAGCGCAACGTCCAGACTTTAAAGTAACCAACTGTTTAAATGGCAACTTTAATGTGAAAGAAAGTTATGAAACTTTCTCGGGACATTGTACTCTTTAAAGTGTGTTTAAGAAAACAAAGATTACTGCAGTATGTTTTATAAGAAAATACTATTTCTGTTTTTTGTTTTGTTTGTTTTTTTACGGCAAATCATTGTCTAAACGAGCGAGTCATTGAATCATTCAGTCAAATGATTCGTTCAAAACCGCCGATTCATTCAGGGACAAAGCAAGTGACTATGGCTGCGTTACAGATTACATTCATACTATATAAAACATACTTTTTTTAGCGGTGACAAAGTACTTATTCAAAATAATAACCAGCTCAAGAGAGTGTGTGATTTCAGACGCAGCTCTTCTTTATGAGT
>NC_140229.1:1821813-1841813 GCF_951802725.1 Rutilus rutilus
GCTATTTTTGTACTTTATATCTAATATAAAGTGGTATTTGTCAACCAAAAATATATTTTTTTAAGTAAAATCTACAAAATGTATTCCACATTCAACAGACAGCAGATAATCATAAGATCACAATGATTTCATTTCTGACAGACTGAATCAAAATTGTTCAAAAGGATGACTAAAATCTTCATATGGCTATATTTTTGTACTTCATATCTAATATAAAGTGATTTTTGGTAACCAAAATAAAGTTCTAATACATGAAAAGGGTGAATACAAATATTATCAACAGAAATTGTTCCTCATTAAACAGAATAATTGTAAAGTGAACAAACACAGACATATAATCACACAATAAGTTTGTGACGACATATTCAACTCAAATTGTTCAAAATGATGACTAAAATATAACTTCACATCTAATATAATGCCCATGAACAAACAAAATGTTAAATTAAATCTACAGGACGTATTTCAATAGTCCGAGAGAATGAATGTGAAGAGTTTACCTGCTGTTCTGCGTCTGTGTGTGTGAGCCGGTGCCGTTTGCAGGGAAATCTGTTAACATGAGCGCAGTGGTGTGTGTGTGTGTGTGTGTGTGTGTGTGTTTATCAGTGTACTTACAGCTGGGTTTAAATGTGAGCGGCTCCGGCTCTGCTCTAATCCAACAGTGACGAGCTTCACTTACTACTGTACACTTACAGTCAGCATCATTCAGCACACTGAGTCTCTCACACACACACACACACACACACACACACACACATCGACTCAACTGCAGGCTGATGCACATGCTCCATTGATTTTCTATACACTACTGTCACTTTCAATTGCCCACAGTTTGTTCATCCTGACTGATAAGATGACTGTAGTGTCATGCATGTTTAATGCAGATGTCAATGGAGGATATATATATATATATACAGTCAAACCTCAACATTTATTCAGACGCCTTCAACATCTCTCACATTATCACAGTTTATTCGCTATAGTTTAGAAAACGGTACTAAATATGAGCAGAACTCAGTTGATATTTGTCTGGTTTTGTCCGTCCTTCTGTTAGACTGTCTCACACATGAATTATGTTGAATATCTGTCAGCTGTTAAATTTAACTACACAATTAGATAATACCAGTTTAGCTCAACCAATCACCAAGCAATGCTTCATTGTGTTCAGTCTGTGTGTAAAAAGAGCATTAGCAATTAAAGAAAACACACTTCAGCAAAACATGATCAGCTCAAAGTGTCCCAATCATTTTTGCTCCCAAATGTTTTATAATTTTTACTGGTAGTCACTGTTTTAAGAATATTAGTGTATAATGTCACAGTTTACTTTATTTTGCTCTCCTCACTTACATAAATGAACTATAGTGTCCTGCACACACTAGTAAAAAAATATCAAAAATTATATCTGGTGTCTGAATAATGTTTGGTCTGGGTGTATATATATATATATATACAGAATGCATATGCAAATCCGACCATAAACCTCTTATTTAGCAAAGCTGCACAACACTTTTAGAGAGCTCGCTGTATTACGCAAGAAATTATACGGTCTGTCAAACACTGAGATGTTACAGAGAAAAGACACGTCATCACATGCAGAACAACATCGTATGGAAAAATGGTGACACTTTTCTATAAGGTTTCATTTGTTAACATGAATTAACAATGAATAATACAGCATTTATTAATCTTAGTGCCCCATTATGCTAGTAGGAGTCTCCTACAACAGGTTCACATGCATCAAACGTAAAAAAAAAATATATATAAATTGTTAAATAATTTCTCAAACGACTCCTCTGATGAATCAATCTCTCTAAATCCCTCCTCTCCGAGAGATGCTCTGCTCTGATTGGCCAGACGGCTCAGTCTGTTGTGATTGGTCTGTCAGTAAGACAGTAATAACGCGAGTTTGCTGGAAACTTACACAAAACTACATATTTTGAACACCCGGCAGGAAATATATACATCAGTAATTATTCATACTTACAGGTTGTGATTCTGAGGGGCAAGTTAGTCCAGATGAACTGGGTACTGACCCATCTTTCAAGAGCAAGCGTTTAGCGAATCCCGCGTTTAGCGAATCCCGCGTTTAGCGAATCCCGCGTTTAGCGAATTCCGCGTTTAGCGGAATCCCGCGTTTAGCGAATCCCGTGTTTAGCGAATTCCGCGTTTAGCGAATCCCGCGTTTAGCGAATTCCGCGTTTAGCGAATCCCGTGTTTAGCGAATTCCGCGTTTAGCGAATCCCGCGTTTAGCGAATTCCGCGTTTAGCGAATTCCGCGTTTAGCGAATTCCGCGTTTAGCGAATCCCGCGTTTAGCGAATTCCGCGTTTAGCGAATCCCGTGTTTAGCGAATTCCGCGTTTAGCGAATCCCGCGTTTAGCGAATTCCGCGTTTAGCGAATCCCGTGTTTAGCGAATTCCGCGTTTAGCGAATCCCGCGTTTAGCGAATTCCGCGTTTAGCGAATTCCGCGTTTAGCGAATCCCGCGTTTAGCGAATTCCGCGTTTAGCGAATCCCGTGTTTAGCGAATTCCGCGTTTAGCGAATCCCGTGTTTAGCGAATTCCGCGTTTAGCGAATCCCGCGTTTAGCGAATCCCGCGTTTAGCGAATCCCGTGTTTAGCGAATTCTGCGTTTAGCGAATCCCGCGTTTAGCGAATCCCGCGTTTAGCGAATTCCGCGTTTAGCGAATCCCGCGTTTAGCGAATTCCGCGTTTAGCGAATCCCGCGTTGAACTCCGAGATTTGAGAAGCAGTCGTCAGTAAAATGAAGGTCAAGTTCGCGGACGGACAATGTACAACATAGACGGGCATTATATGCAAATGTATCTTCTAGTGATGTAGAACCGTAACGCACTGGGATTCGGATCACAAACGACTCGTTTCGGCGGTTCAGAGTCGATTCTTTCTTTTGGGAGACAAAACCTCTATTTATTGTGCACTTTCGACTTCACAACTTTGCAGAACGTTTACATTCACGAACAGCTATATTACACACTGCATGAAAGGGAATATTTGGAAAAATATAATAGAGGCGCTTTAATTTTACCATTTTACTAATGTTTGTTTTTTTGGTTTAATATTAAAAGTTGAATTGTGAATTAACATGCATAAAGGTTAATATATGCTGTATTGATAAATTGCTCATTGTTAGTTCATATTAGAGACCTATTATGCTTCTTTCCATCTCTCTTTAGTGTGTAATGCTGCTGTTTGATCATGAAGAAGCTCCAGTTCTTCTCTATATCAGTGTCAGTGTTTCTGAACTCCTGAAACGCCTCCATTGTAGTCTTGAGTTTCTTCCGGGAACGAACACGTCACAATATTCCTCATTTAAATAATTCATACGCAGAATAAAGGGGCGGGGCCTGGTTGAGTTAGTTAGTAGTGTGTTAAACTGGCGGTTATGGTAAGGGGCGGGACATTTCCCAAACACACTCGAAGCGCTCGACCAATCACAACACACTGCTCCAGCCGACCAATCAGAGCACAGTGTGCTTTTCAGAAGGAGGGGCTTCATAGAGACAGGAAGTAAACAGAGCGTTACTGACAGACTGGGAAGAGAGGAGCCGCAACAATGGAGAATATGGGAAAATAATCAACATTCAAGCAGGAAAACCTGTTCTAGTAGAGCCTGGAAACAACAAGACTTTATAAGTGGGAACAATAATGGGCTCTTTAACTAACGTTAACAAATGAGACCATATTCTAAAGTGTTACCAGAAAAACTGAATACTTTTCTTGGTGGAAGAACTTCAGTTTACAACTAAAATTCCTAGATAATCTCAGTAAATAGAGCTCACAGTCTAAGGGTCATCGGTAAACTCTCGCCGGGCCAGGATGAAACTGGACAGCACTGTTGGGAGCTTCAAGCTTTTAAAATAAGCATCCATGTGTGAAGAGACTCCTTAGAGACAAACGCCTGCACAGATAAAAGCTTCCCGACACCAATCGGATCTCGCTCTTTCCCCCTTCCATCGGCTTCGTTTTAACCCACTAATAGTAGTAGCAAAGCGGTGGAGACTGATGTGTGCCTGAGAGCATGAGGAAATGCTGAAACATCACAGGCTCTTTACCTTGAAGGAATCAAACCGTTTGTCACGTTTCTAAAGAATAACAGCACCAAAACACAGAACTACACCACTGCGTGTTCAACATGTAGACAATATCAGTTGATATCTAGTGTCTCCACTAAATTATGCCAGTTTAGGGTTTGATCATGTAAATAAATCTATATTTCATCCCAATCAACTTCTAAGCACTCTCAATGGGCCACTCCTGAGTAACATTTAAATGTTTAAATTGTCTATAAACATTTATAGTCAATAATTGTATCCCTTAAAACTCATCACCAAAATAAAATATTTAAACGTTTTTCTATGAATATGCAAATGAGCCCCGCCTCCACTCACTCGCTCAGCTCAGAGATCCACTGGTTGACGATCACACGTTGATCTGATTGGTTACAAGGTAGTTTGTGACGTCAGAAACACCAGCGATTTCAAAGCGTGTGTTTGAGACTGTCTTTGGTTCACTGCAGCTTTAAGGAGGAAATACTCAGCAATGGTGTCGACTTATGAACTTACACATGCTTTGTCTTAAAGCATATTAAAAACACCACATAGACACAGAAACAACATTAAAAGCTGGATTTTCACCACAGGGGGACTTTAACAATTTATGGCCATTATTAAAAGAAATATTCAAGATTGTTGGCCAGAAATCATTATTATTATTACCTTTATTTAACCAGAAAAAACTCATGTAATTTTTTTGTTTCAGAGTTGCTTCTATTATGCAACAGAATTTTTTTTATAATTTGATATAAAAAAAAAATTTGTGGCCACTACCTGAATCAATTTGGAAGGGTTCTTCACCGCAAAATCGACTTTCAATAAAACTTGGCTGCCTATACAGTAGAAACGCGAAACTTTTTTTGAAATCGGGAGAAAAAGCACAAAAAAAGGCCCCTTTGCCAAATAGGCAGGAAAACTTCAACTCCCATAATGCACTAGGCATGTTGCCGTCCAAGGCCACTCCCACCAGTCTGCTATAGATACGCTTAGCCAGAGTCAAATACCACCTTGCTCTAGTAGGAAATACTTCTAAGTAAACATTCTAAGTGTTTCATTATACCATAATGCTGTTTCAGTGATAAAACTACTCGTACAATCACTGTCCTGTTAACAACCCTCTGACGATCCGACTGTTCGTGGGCGGGGGATAATGCGGAAGTACAATCCCTGAAGTTCACAAAATCCCTGGAGCTAACATGGTTCATTTACTTATACTAGTACCAAACTAAGTGGGTTGAAAATCGGCGAAATTACACTTTAACTCAGACTGACATTGAACACGGGAGACGAGAGACTGCTGAAGTTAAAAAAATACATTAATGTGTCTTAATTTAGCTGTTTTGCTCATCTTCTCGCTGTCTGTGTGGGTGTTCTGAGAACACATCATATTCTGGGCCAAAGAATCAACATTTTCCCACGAACACCAGCGTGTTTCCCTGTCTCAGCCTTTTCAAAAACTCAATGCATTTTATCTTGAAGGGGTCATATAATGCCATTTTTGTACAAGCTAATATGATTCTTTAGGGTCTAAATTAAAAGTTTGTAATATACTTTAATTAAAAATTCTCATTAGTATTGTAAGAAAACACTAATTTTACCTGGTCAAAAACAGCTCTGTTTTCAGCACGCCGTTTCAGTGCATGTGTCTTTAAATGATAATGAGCTTTGCTCACCCCGCCCCTCTGTTCTGTGGGTACACCGTATTAGACATTCTCTGACCGTATCTAACACAATAACCACGTGTTATTCGTTATAAACGTGGGATTATGAATTATATTGAGAACGTCGTACATAGAAAACATGCCGTAATGTACCCTGAGTGTAAACCTTAGACGCATTCATCGTGAAGCCTGCAGCAAGGTTTGCAAATTTCGCAAAGATTAATATAAATACTAATATAAAGGTTAATAAAACATTACACTCACATCTTCTGGAGGTTCAGCAGGAACACGTTGGTACCGATCCGTTTTTTCTCGTTTGTGAAGCTGTCTGGTGTGAAATGATTCGTGCAAACATGAAAGCACAGACGATCGTGGGGAATCCCCGCGTCAATCCTTTGGGCATATTGCTTCAAAAACAAAACTCAGCCACTGCTTCTTCAACGGCTCGGATTTAGGAACATCCAAATGACTGCTGTGTTCCTTATTACATCTAAGAACAGAACACCACAATCGCTTAGACGCCATTCTACTCCAGCATATCAACAATGGCGGACTACTATGACGACGGCTGTCACAGCTTGCTCAGGGCGGGTCTTGTGTTGAAACACAGCTGTCAATCACAATAGCGGGAGGGGCGTACGATCTTATGACGTCACAATATCGAACGGCTTGATTTCAGAGATGGTCAAACATATAAGGAGATTAAAACAAAACCACTGGATGGATTTTTATCATGATAGGATGGTTGTGTACAGGCACTGCCAACAGACATTTCAGTGCAATCAACTTGTAAAAGTGCATGTACCATTATATGACCCCTTTGAAATAAAACAAAATTTCAAATAAACATTGCAAAATTATGATTGTAAACTTCTAATATTAAGACACTTTCATTAGCTTTGAGTAACCGGAAAACATCCAATCCAATTAACATACACAAAGGATCTTTCTTGGCATCGATGGTTCCATGAAGAACCTTTAACTCTTTCCCTGCCATTGGCAGAATTTTCCGGCTTTCCATGTTTTCTCTGTTGCACGGTAGGGGGCGCTATGTAGTACAGAATCTCCTGATCAGAACACAGGAGAAGAAGAAGCAGAAACGAGCGATAGAAGCATTGCTGACGCACATGTCAAATATCATCAAACATTAAACAGCACATAAATCAAAACTGCTAATGTTACTGAGTGAAATGTTGAATCCATGAACGACTGAAGCTTTGAGGTGTCGATGGACTCTGTGTTTTGATCATCGCTCTGAAGTCTGAATCCTATCCGGACGAAATCTTTGACAAAAATGAGATTTTTGCTTTTTTCTGAAACTTACCCATATTGTAAGTTGTTGATAAAAAGTAATTTTTAGTTTGTTTAAAAGCAGTGGCTCTGTTCTTTCTTTTGAGATGTTCTTTGCATGTTCAGGTATTCATACAACAAAATAAAATTTGTGCGAAAAAGGATAAAAAATGCTGGCGCTGGCTGGCAACTTTTAAAATTAAAATAAAAAAAACGCTTGCAGGGAAAGAGAATAACATCCAAGGAATCTTTTCATTCCACAAAAGGTTCTTTATAGTGGAAAAAGGTTGCTTAAAATATTAAAATGTTCTTCACACTAAGAAAAAACAAAAGGCCTGTTCACTGAAAGGTTCTTTTGTGGAACCCAAAATGGTTCTTCTATGACATCACTGCGTCACATCACTTTTGGAACCTTTATTTTTAAGAGTCTATCAAAATATTGATCGAAACAATCACATTATCCGAGCAACAGAACAGCGATTACAGTAAACTTATTAAACTTATTACAGTAAAATAATAAGTGCTACATGCAAACTAACCTCTCACTGATAAGATGTGGTCGGATCAGATCATGAGCTCAAATACATCCAGAGATGCTCAGACGTCAGCGGAGGAGAGTGTGTGAGCCGTGTGTGTGTGTCGTCTGACTGATGCACACACACACTGGTGCTTTCCATCTACTCCCTCTGACGACAGACAGATATGACGCTAGTTTGCGAAGGGAACAATCACTTTACTATTGCTCAAATGTCTTGAGGAGAGACGAGCTCTTCTGCCACACACAACATCCTTGCAAATGCACAGCGAACACTAGTGGCTTTACACAAACAAACTCACATGTTCTGTCACTCACAGAAGAAAAAAATATATATAGTTCTATAGAGAACTCTAGGGTTCTTGACTCAATTTTAAAGAATATTAATGCAAAAAAAGGTTCTATATAAGGGGAAATGTATGGAAGCTTGTTTCCGCCACAGCATTAAACATTTTAAAAGATAATGCAACTTTTTATCTCACAATTACGAGTTATATAGTCAGAATTGTGTGATATAAAGTCGCAATTGCAATTTATTTCTTATTTTATTTCTCACATTACTATGGAAGCTTGTTTCCGCCACAGAATAAAACATTTTAAGAGATAATTGCGACTTTTTATCTCACAATTGCGAGTTTACATCTCGCAATTCTGACTTTATTTCTCAAAATTCGGAGAAATAAAGTCAGAATTGCGTGAAATAAAGTCGCAATTGCGTGTTATAAAGTCAGAATTGCGAGATATAAAGTCAGAATTGTGAGATATAAAGTCAGAATTGCGAGATATAAAGTCAGAATTGCGAGATATAAAGTCAGAATTGCGAGATATAAAGTCAGAATTGCGAGATATAAAGTCAGAATTGCGTGATATAAAGTCAGAATTGCGAGATATAAAGTCAGAATTGCGTGAAATAAAGTCGCAATTGCATGTTATGTTAAAAGTCAGAATTCTGACTTTTTTTCTCCCAATTGCGACTTTATATCACGCAATTCTGACTTTATAATACGCAATTGGGAGATTTAAAGTCAGAATTGCATGAAATAAAGTCGCAATTGCGTGTTATAAAGTCAGAATTGTGAGATAAACTATATTCTGAGAGGTAAAAAAAAAAGTCCGTCTTTTTTTTTTTTTTTTTTTTAGAATTGGACTTTATATCTCACAATTGTGAGTTTATATCTCACAATTCTGAGAAAATATGTCAGAATTGCGAGATATAAACTCGCAATTGCGTGTTATAAAGTCAAAATTGCGTGTTATAAAGTCAGAATTGCGAGATATAAAGTCAGAATCGCATGATATAGTCGCAATTGCGAGAAATAAAGTCAGAATTACGAGATGTAAACTCGCAATTGTGAGATAAAAAGTCGCAATAATCTTTTTTTTTGTGGCGGAAACAAGCTTCCATACATTTCTGACTTTATAACATGCAATTTATTTCTTAGTTTATATCTCACAATGCTGACTTTATAACATGCAATTTATTTCTTAGTTTATATCTCACAATTCTGACTTTATAACACGCAATTGCGACTTTATATCACGCAATTCTGACTTTATATCACGCAATTCTGATTTAAACTCGCAATTGTGAGATAAAAAAGTCAGAATTGTCAGATAAAAAGTCGCAATTACCTTTTTTATTTTATATTCTGTGACGGAAACAAACTTCCAAAGAAATCATTGCATAATTCTTTCAAGTTTAACAGGTTATTTCAATTTAAAAAATAGAATAAAATCTAACTAAATCCATGAAGTGATCCCATGATGGGAAAAGATTCTATATATGAAGCGCCAAACCTTTTCTTCTAAGAGTGTATAGTTTGCATTAACTGTGGTTGATCATAAGCATATGAAGAGTTCAGATGCAAAAGCCTGAGTGCCATCTGAATCATTTTTATCAAGCTCGTATATTTAAGTTCAGTAATTTTACTTAAATGACAATTAATAGGTAATTTTCATTGCCATTTAAGTGAATTTACTGACCTTAAATAAACGAGCTTGATAAAAATCATTCTAGAAGAAAATTTCAGACGGCACTTAGAGGCTTTTACATCAGAACTCTTCATATGTTCACTCATAAATGTTGAAATGGCACTCGTATCATGTCTAATCACTAGAGATGGTCCTTTGACGTTCACTGATTCATGCAATTTCAATGTAACTTCATCTGAGCATTCAATAGAAAAGCAATGAGTAGTTAAGAGAAACAGTGTGTTGCTGTAGTGCATTCATCAATATGTGTCAGTGACTTCTCTAAGTGAATGGAGGATGATCACTCTAATTGTGGACTCGTGATGAATGTTGCATCTGAACTAACGTTTTGTGTGATTGCATTGATTCTTTAAAGTACTGAGCACCTAAAATATCCCAGTGATCGATCCCAGAGGACCTCGGAGTCACGGACGACACACTATAGACGCTCTTCAATGGATGTAGTTGTGTTTGTGATGAAATGAATACAGCAAGGACGTATTATATTGATTGCACATTGATTGTACGATTGTAACACATGCTACTTGTCCTTCCCCGAGGGCGTATCGTGGCAAAACAAGTCTCTAGTGCCAGAAAGCACAGAAGACTGTAGAGTAGCCTAGAGTAAAACACAGGCTTCGCCGCTGCCATCTTGTTCTGTTTGAGTGCAGAAATTTCCACACAGAAAACCAGAGAGATGCCGCTTCCGTGAGGGAAGAGAGAAAGTGAACACAGTACATTGATCGTGTCAGTAATGAACAGCATGGCTTTAATTAACTTGACAAATCTGTCATTGACAGCTGCAGCAAAAGGCCTTGAGGATCCCAAACACACCACAGAATCACACGCTTTCAGCATCACACCACACCACAACACCGGACTGACACTCGGCTGCTATTACTGAATAATACACGGTAAATCTTGGCTATAAACATTTCTCCATGCCTTAAAATATGTAACTTGACACCCTCGTCTCATTTAGTATATGTGGTTCTATGAATATGCAAATGAGCCCCGCCTCCACTCACTCACTCAGCTCAGTATACGCGGTTCTATGAATATGCAAATGAGCCCCGCCTCCACTCACTCAGCTCAGTATGCGCGGTTCTATGAATATGCAAATGAGCCCCGCCTCCACTCACTCACTCAGCTCAGTATGCGCGGTTCTATGAATATGCAAATGAGCCCCGCCTCCACTCACTCACTCAGTATGCGCGGTTCTATGAATATGCAAATGAGCCCCGCCTCCACTCACTCACTCAGCTCAGAGATCCACTGGTTGACGATCACACGTTGATCTGATTGGTTACAAGGTAGTTTGTGACGTCAGAAACACCAGCGATTTCAAAGCGTGTTTTTGAGACTGTCTTTGGTTCACTGCAGTTTTAAGGAGGAAATACTCAGCAATGGTGTCGACTTATGAATTTACACATGGTTTGTCTTAAAGCGTATTAAAAACACCACATAGACACATAAACAACATTAAAAACTGGATTTACACCAAAGGGGGACTTTAAATTCATGTGCCTCATAATCTTTGATAATCGACATCTCATCTCTTCTCTTCTCTGATGATGTGGGCGGGGCAACCTGTCACTCACATGAGATCCACCAATAGCAAACCACAACCATCCAATCAATTCCCCACAGACAAATCAAGCCCCGCCCACATTTGTTCTTGTTTGAGAAGCGTTTCACTCGGATATACAGAACAATAGGGAAGAAAAGATGTTACTACAAACCAACAAATCAAAGCATGTCCGCATCTAAACGCATGACCTTGTTGTACTTTCTAATTATAATTGTAAAGAGGTCAGAATATAAGTTATCTGGGTCTTTTAAAATGCAAAAATGCAACTTCCCGACTTTAAAGTACTGTTTGCATGTCCAACTTCAAAATGGCTTTCAGAGGATGAATTTTGAGTGATTAAGCTTTCGAATTGATTACTAAAATGTGTGAAAGGGAAAAAAGCGCCACAGACAGTTAATGTTTCCAGAGCGTCAGTCATCCCTGTGGCATCGTTCACCATCTACACTCACACACACTTCTTAACGCCCTGAATGGCTGTCGGGCAGAGAAGGGCCATTGGTGTGTGTGTGTGTGTGTGTGTGTGTGTGTGTGTGTGTGTGTGTGTGTGTGTGTGTGTTTCACAGGCCTGATCGACAGCCTCTGGCTGGACTGGAGACGAATGTGACAAGCATTTCTCTGTCATCCCGAGACGCCACACAACATGAACATGCGTCAGGAAACACTTATATAATGTGTAAAAATAAAAAAAAAGAATAAAAAAAGATAAATTCTGACATCTATATGTCCTAAAAGAAACCTTTGGAGCATTTCTAAAGAGGTTTGATCAGTGTTTTAGCTCATAGTCCTCCACATTTGCACTTTTCATGTTGTTTTGTTCGTCTTTATTATGGTTTATGCTGCTATTTTACTCAGGTCCCTATTGGAAAAAAAAAGAGATTTAATTATCTGACACCCATTTTTATTACTTCCAAAACCATTACATGATGCACTGCATATGCAGGGAGTTAATATACCTGTACTATAATGAACACATTTCTCAATTTAGGACTTGAGGGCAAAACTTGGCATGTTTCTTGATGGCTAAACCATCAAATCAAAGTCATTACATCAAAATGAACATGAAAATAGAAATGCTATTTCTGCATGGTATGTGCAACTTTAAACTAGATTTTTTTTTTTTATCATATAAATCTTTACGCTCACTAGGTTCACATTTATTTGTTGAAAAATACAGTAAAAATAGTGAGATATTCTTATAATGTAAATCAGCTGTTTTCTATGTGAATATACAGTAAAGTGTAATTTATTCCTGTGATCAAAGCTGAATTTTCAGCATCATTACTCCAGTCTTCAGTGTCACATGATCCTTCAGAAATCATTCTAATATGATGATATGATGCTCAAGAAACATTTATGATTTTCAATATTAACCAAGAGCAAAGGAATTTGCAATACCAGTCACAGCCACTAGATGGTAATGTTTGCAAAATAATTGAATCAATGAACTAAAATACTCCAGTGAACTACAGGACTGACAGGATATATATATATATGTATAATGTTGTATACAGTATCTCCAGTACGCTACGCTACTTTATTCTTCTGAATCACAGTAACTTGAGTCATTGAAGCCTGCAGGGGTCAGAGGTCACATGACTCACCTACATCAGCTCGACCCCGGGGTCACAGCCACATGTCAATCATACCTGACCGCTGACTGACAGACTGTGATGAGTCCTGTGGGTTCACAGAAAAAAAAACTCAATTAAATTAAAAACCCAATACTATCATGCTACTTACAGTATTTCTACAGTAGCCTATAAATAGTTTAATTACTTTCTATGTATATTTATTAATGTTTACTTATCACAATGTATAATTTGCCAAAATGTGCAAATACACACAAATGTCAATGCAAAAAATGCCCAAATACAATATATATACAGTCAAACCAACATTTATTCAGACGCCTTCAACATTTCTCACATTATCAGTTTATTCGCTATAGTTTAGAAAACGGTAATAAAACATGAGCAGAACTCAGTTGATATTTGACTGGTTTTGTCCGTCCTTCTGTTAGACTGTCTCACACATGAATTATGTTGAATATCTGTCAGCTGTTAAATTTAACTACACAATTAGATAATACCAGTTTAGCTCAACCAATCACCAAGCAATGCTTCATTTTGTTCAGTCTGTGTGTAAAAAGAGCATTAGCAATTAAAGACAACACACTTCAGCAAAACATGATCAGCTCAAAGTAATCATTTTTGGTCCTAAATATTTATACATGTCACTGGTAGTCACTGAATGAAGAATATTAGTGTATAATATGTCACAGTTTACTTTATTTTGCTCTCCTCACTTACATAAATGAACTATAGTGTCCTGATCACACTAGTGAAATAACATAAAAAATGATATCTGGTGTCTGAATAATGTTTGGTCTGACTGTATATATATATATGGGTTAGTGTATATCGAGTGTTTCTCTTGTGAGCCGCTGTTGAACACACTTAAATCTGCCGCACTACAGACGAACCATCTGTGTTTATCTTTTCTAAAGCTGAGCTCGTTTTACCCAAAGCCTCATTAGAAATACAGTCCAAATACCTATTTATCCTGAACTAATTACAGTAAAGTACTTGAAGCGGAACAGAACAAAGGCTTCAGTTACTCCAAATATGTTTCAGGAAAAAACGGAGCAAACGTTGCTGGAGAGAAACCTGATACTGAGGCCAAATAGAAATCTATTTTAGGAATTAAATAAACAACTAAATAAATGCGGATGTCATAAAAACACATGTGCCAGATTCACAATCATGTGTAAATGCAAGCATAACAAATATTATTAGCATTTTAAAAGGCCCAGATGACTTATATTCTGAACTCCCTACATAGGCAGCACTTTAAGGCATCATAAGGCATGTGTTCCTGACTCAAAGATTGTATTTATGCGTGCTTCAAACGAGGAACATCACATGCATGCATAGCAGACAAGACAATCCCACAATGCATTGTGAAAAACACTTAATAAAGTCCCCCTGTAGTCAATCATTTTATCCCTTAAAGCTCATCTTTGATCACTAAAATTACATATTTAAATGTTTTTTCCTTGAAAAAAATTCTCCATGCCTTAAAATATCTTGAATGTAACTCGACACCCTCGCCTCATTTTAGTATTCGTGGTTCTATGAATATGCAAATGAGCCCCGCCTCCACTCACTCAGCTCAGAGATCCACTGGTTGACGATCACACGTTGATCTGATTGGTTACAAGGTAGTTTGTGACGTCAGAAACACCAGCGATTTCAAAGCGTGTTTCTGAGACTGTCTTTGGTTCACTGCAGTTTTAAGGAGGAAATACTCAGCAATGGTGTCGACTTATGAATTTACACATGCTTTGTCTTAAAGCATATTAAATCACCACATAGACACATACACAGGGGGAAGTATTAATAAAAAGCAGGTCAGTCAAACTAAAATTAGAAATATTTGTAAAACATTTCATTTAAAGGGATACTCCACTTTTTTCGGAAATATGCTCATTTTACAACTCCCCCAGAGTTAAACAGATGAGTTTTACCGTTTTAGAATCCATTCAGCCGAACTCCGGGTCTGACGGTACCACTTTTAGCATAGCTTAGCATAGATCATTGATTCTGATTAGTCCAGTAGCATTTCTTTCAAAATGACCAAAGAGTTTCAATATTTTTCCTATTTAAAACTTGACTCTTCTGTAGTTAAACCGTGTACTAAGATCGACGGAAAATGAAAAGTTGCGATTTTCTAAACCTATATGGCTAGGAACTATACTCTCATTCCAGCGTAATAATCAAGGAACTGTGCGGCTGTACCATGAGTGCAGCAGGCGTAATGATATGACGCAGCGCCTAAAAATAGTCCCCAGCTCGGTAACTTCTTCCAACGTGACCGGGACTAAGTTTGTCTAACCTATTAGACCTATTTTCAGGCGCTGCGTCATATCATTACGCCTGCTGCACCCATGGTACAGCCGCACAGTTCCTTGATTATTACGCCGGAATGAGAGTATAGTTCCTAGCCATATAGGTTTAGAAAATCGCAACTTTTCATTTTCCGTCGATCTTAGTACACGGTTTAACTACAGAAGAGTCAAGTTTTAAATAGGAAAAATATTGAAACTCTTTGGTCATTTTGAAAGAAATGCTACTGGACTAATCAGAATCAATGATCTATGCTAAGCTATGCTAAAAGTGGTACCGTCAGACCCGGAGTTCGGCTGAATGGATTCTAAAACGGTAAAACTCATCTGTTTAACTCTGGGGGAGATGTAAAATGAGCATATTTCCGAAAAAAGTGGAGTATCCCTTTAAAGTATTTGATCCCACATGGTCTGCCCTCTAGTGGCGGTCAGTCGTCAGCGCTGAAGCTCCAGGCTGTTGTTATTGAAGTGTGTAAAGACTCTTCTTTAAACTCCTCAGAAGCAGAACTGGAGATGACAGTCTCAGATTACACACACGGATCCACTATTTAAACTATATGAGTGACATATTTAAGATCCTGAACCTTTTGTACTCTGAGCTCGAGGCGACCCGAACACATTCCACGACTCTTACCCAAACACCAGCCCTAGACGTGACCCGCAGTGAACCCTGACCTTCACATGACCCCAGAGGTCACCGCAATGTTTCCATTGCATCAAAACCTAAAACACACACTCACTCATATATACACACACACACTCACTCACTCACACATTTACACACACACACACATACCCACACACACACACACACACACACACACACACACAAACTCACCCACTCTCTCACACACACACACACACACACACACACACACACACACACACACACACACACACACACTCACTCACATATTTACACACACACACACACACACACACACACACACACACACTCACTCACACATTTACACACACACACACACACACACACACTCACTCACACATTTACACACACACACACACACACACACACACACACAAACTCACCCACTCTCACACACACTCACATATTTACACACACACACTCTCTCTCACTCACTCACACACACGCTGACACACACACACACACACACACACACACACACACACACACACACACATTATGACCTGAAGTAAAAGTCAAATGGTCTGTAATAAAATACACATGTTTTGATTGCAGGTTTGAACGTCTGTTTAAATGTAAATGCGTAGAGCTGAACCAATAAAGCAACTGACACAAATATGTTTGGTCTGTCACAGATTAACAGATAATCAATAACAGATTCTGATCACAGCACAGGTTATGAGAATGTGGCTGTGTTCTCAAACAGTGAGCTCTACATACGCAGCACTTTATCTGAATATATATGCACATATGTATGTATGTATGTACTGTATGTACTGTATAATATCCACTGTATATTTTTCATTGTATATTAATTGAAATATAGTACAAATCTCTGAGTTTGTATGTCAGGTTGAAGGCAGACAGTGAACATCTCACTCGGTTCGGGATCAGAGCCAGAAACAGGAGAACTAGTGATGGATTCCCTTCAACTGTGTGTCACTGCCCTCATGTGGACACACACACACACCAGTGTGTGCAGGAACAGCATGTGTTGGTGGTCTGAAGTAATTCACCACAGCTGTAAAAAACACTGAGCGGAGTATGTGTGTGTGTGTGTGTGTGTGTGTGTGTGTGTGTGAGAGAGAGAGAGAGAGAGAGAGAGAGAGAGTGTATGTGTGTGTGTGTGTGTTTGCGAGTGAGTGTGTATGTGTGTGTGTGTGTGTGTGTGTGTGTGTGTGTGTGTGTGTGTGTGTGTGTGTGTGTGTGTGTGTGTGTGTGTGTGTGTGTGTGTGTGTTTGTGAGTGAGTGTGTATGAGTGTGTATGATTATGATTTGACTTTTCTAACTTTAGTTAGTGTGTAATGTTGCTGTTTGAGCATAAACAACATCTGCAAAGTTACAACGCTCAAAGTTCAGAGCAAAGGGAGATATTTGCTTTTAAAGAAATGGCTTTTTAAGGACTACAACAAACGGCTGGTAGAGACTACACCACATTCCTCCCGGGTTAGTGACATCACTAACCCTAAAATATACATAAACCCCGCCCCCGGGAACGTGATTAATTAGCATATTCTGTCATGATAATCTATAAATGACTAGAAGATAGTTAACTACACATCAGCTACATAAACTCATCCACTAACCATTCAGAAATGTCCTGTTGCTTCTACATGTTGTCACTTCTTCTTGAGTCTCTCCATCATTGTCTGACTCCGGTTTGAACATAAAAGGCTAAAAGTGTTTGTCTGTGAGGTAATCGGAGCTGCTAACACACAAACACACACGAGCTGTTGAAGCTCCGCCCCCTGTGCTGGGAGCAGCAGCTCATTTGCATTTAAAGGGACAGACACAAAAACGGTGTGTTTTTGCTCACCCTCAAAAAGTGACAATTTTAACATGCTATATAAAAATATCTGTGGGGTATTTTGAGCTAAAACTTCACACACACACTCTGGGGACATAAGAGACTTATTTTACATCTTAGGGCATTATACCACCCCTTTAAACGGTGTGTCATGAGTGAAACACCAGTGCTGCGGTCGAACACGTCCATCTAGCACGAGTTTACACTGAAACACAATAGAAAAGAAGCAGTGGAATGGAAACGTGTTTTATTGAACAAAAGACCTTTTATTGCATTCAAGGTGATGCCTCCATATTTGATCAGCTCATGCATTCCCCAATTTCACTACATCATTTTTAATAAAATATGAATGTTACTGTATGAGAGTTAATGTTTCAAACAAGTTTCTACAACAGATATTTAAACATCTCCAGTTTGCTCAATTGGAATTATGAAAGGATGAATCAAAATCAATATCTTTCGCAATCGACATTATGCCACAATGCAGTGATTATTATAACATCAACTGCTATTAAACAAACTGTTTTGGGCCTTAGTTGTGTTGCTTTGTACTGTCTGTGGTGTGTATAAAACTGTATAGTTAAAGAAATTGTAAAGAAATTAATACTTTAATACATAAAGGATGCGTTAAAATGATCGAAAGTGACAGTAAATAAATTATAATGTTACAAAAGATAAAAGCTGTTCTTTTGAACCTTCTATTAATCAAAGAATCCTGAAAAATAAAAATGTATCACAGTTTTCACACAAATATGAACTGTTTTCAACACTGATAATAATGAGAAATGTTTCTTGATCATCAAATCATCATATTAGAGTGATTTGTGAAGGATCATGTGACACTGAAGACTGGAGTAATGATGCTGAGAATTCAGGAATAAATGACACTTTACTATATATTCACATATTTCGAATAATATTTCACTATTTTTACAGCATTTTTGATCAAACAAATGCATCCCTGATGAGCAGAAGACTCTCTTTTGTATGCATGCACATATTACACTAGCCTAAAATAATTTCCACCACATCAAACCGGCCACACAAACTGATAACTCGCTCTATAAACGTGTGACAGAAGCAGAAGCCATTTGATCAGCTTTATCTTCCTCTTCACAGCGAAACCATCCATCAATAGCATGAAGCATCTCTAACTCCCTTCAAACCCTCTAAACTGATCGGCTTCTCTCTTAAATCTTTCATCTTCTCGCCCACGTACAGTACAATGCCGATTCTGTAATCTGATGAGACACCAAAGCGGGGCGTCCCATCTGGGACATGTGTCCCGATCCGGCCCATACACACACTTTCTTGTGGTGTGTTTCTGCGCGTTCGGCCTCAGGCTGCGACGCCGAATCTCGTCTCTTTCTCCAGGAATAATGATACCTTTAAGCAAACCCCCTTTTGTGAAGCGCAGGGATCCCGTTTCTCTTTTGAAAACCTCGTTCTCTTTCTTTCTATTCTCTGCCAGGCTCTTTCTGTGAAAGGCCGTGCCTTCAGTTGTTAAAGTGATGTGTAAAAAAATGATTGAGGGTTTCTAGAGATGTCCGTCAACACGATATTCAGCTCCGGGACACGGTGACACCAATCCAGCACCTGAAAAACACAGAGAAGGGGGAAAAGAAGGAGAATAGAAGGGGGAAATATGTTGCGATTCTTGCTGAGGTGGATAATTGACCCCATTATTGACCCTTTCAGAGCCTCTTATTCAGGGAAAATATTCAGTCATTTCACTGCAAAAATCAGGTTCTTTCTCACTATTTGTGCCCTTTTTATTCCAGTACAAATATCTAATATTCTTAAAAAATAAAAATAAAAACTTTTGGTTACACTTTATTTCAAGGTATCTTTGTTACAGTGTAATTATATATTTAATTACTGCGTAATATTAAGCAACTACATGTACTTACTATAGGGTTAGTATTTGGTTGAGGGTTAGTTGCATGTAATTATGCATCATTTACTGTTATTAATATGGTAAGTACATGTAGCATATGTAACAAGGACACTGTAAAATAAAGTGTTACCGTTTGTTTTATATAATATTCCCGGCAAAAAAGCAATATGATTTGCAGAATGAAAAAAAAAATTGCTTTTCTTACTTAGTATTTTTGTCTTGTTTCCAGTCCACATAGCTAAAAATTAGTAAATCAAGATGCATTTACTAAAGTAGTAGAATGACATAAGAAATTATATATTGTTTTCTGAACAAGAATATATACAGTATATAAATTAAGTGAGTTTTTGCTTAAAAAAAGCAAAATTATCTGCCAATGGGGGTCAGAAAAATCTTAATGTTCTTTATGTTTTAAGCACAAACTCACTTTATTTTGATCAGAAAACAAATTTTAATATCTTTCTCTTCCAGCTTGATTTAAGAATGCTTAGATGAACTGGAAAACAAGACAAAAATACTGAGGAAGAACATCCTTTTTTTGCAATATTGTCATATACTTTACAGCAAGTCCCTTCACTTGTGTTTAATCCATATTACACATAAAAC
>NC_140229.1:1844313-1866813 GCF_951802725.1 Rutilus rutilus
AAACTGATTCCCTGAATTCCAGTAACCAACTATAACTGATCAACAGCCAGGTAAAGACACACCTAAACTGATCTGACTAACCCCTTAGTCAACATTGAAAAACACAAAAGAACTTCCTAAAACGCATGAATAATAGAGTTTGTTAAGTCAATCATCACTAGTACTGGAGCTCATAGTGTCAGTAAGTACTAAGTATTAAAGTTGAGCGTTTGTCAACACCCTAGCAACAGTATAGCAACACCCTAGCAACCATACACAACACCCTCAGAAACACCTGACAACCACCCAGAAGACCCTAGCAACCACATATCAACACCCTAGCAACCATACACAACACCCTCAGAACCACCTGACAACCACCCAGAAGACCCTAGCAACCACATATCAACACCCTAGCAACCGTATAGTAACACCCTGGCAACCACCTACCAACCACCCAGAAGACGCTAGCAACCACATAGGAATGCCCTAGCAACCATATAGCAACACCCTGGCAACCACACAGAACACCCTAGAAACTTTATAGCAACACCCTAGCAACCATATAGCAACTACCTCGCAACCACCCAGAAGACCCTAGTAACCAGATAGCAATGCCCTAGCAACCATACATGATACACTTGCAACCACATAACAACCACCCAGAAGACCCTAGTAACTACATAGCAATGCCCTAGCAACCGTATAGCAACACCTTCTCAACAACCTAACAACCACACAGAAGACCCTAGCAACCACATAGCAATGCCCTGGCAACCACACAGAACAGTGACCCTAATAGCCGCATAGCAACCACAAAGAACACCCTAGAAACCCCTAGCAACCGCATAGCAAGAACACTTTTTTCACATCAATAGCATTATAGCAGTTAAGCACCACTTGTAAAAAACAGCACAGCTAGCGTAAAATATAGGCATATGAATTTTCCATGTGTTGTGTCTATTCTTTCCCCTCTGGAGCTGTTTGGTGATTTTGGATTGAATTTTTTTATTTTATTTAATTTTTTTAAATAATTTTTTACTTTATCGGAATGGTATGAAACTTGGTAAAAGTTTTGGCACTTGCTATGTGAACACAAAACAAATCATAGACATGATTCGAAAAGGTGAAATAACACTTGTTCGGTTCACAATCTAAAAGGAGCGCATTGGAAATGAATGGGAGACGAATTACATTTTTTGAGATCAACCTCAAATTTTGAACACAACTCGTTTTGACTTTCTCACAAAAAAAAAACGTTTTTTTTTTATTTTTTTATATGCATTTTTCATAACAATAAACTCTATATCTGTTTTTTTTTTCCACTTTTTCACTTCAGCAATAATCTGCCAAGTGTCTTCTTTAAAAACAGCTCAAACTTCAGTCTGTGATGCAAAGCATTTAAGATTTACCACCGTTTAAGTTATGGAAATAACTTAGATGAACTTATGGAACTTATATAACTTATGGAAATAAATGGATCATAACTATTCCATAAATATAATTTAGTACCACAAAAATCCCCTAAAAATACCAAAATATGAAAAAACAACAAAAAAAAAAACATTCACTTCATTGAAATAAAAAATGAGCCACAGGAGCAGCACCAGAGGGTTAAACTAACGCTTGTAAAATTGCGTGTCCAAATATTTACCCAAACATAAGTCTAAGAGGATTACGAGTCCACTTCTCCAGCTCAAAGCACAGGTTCTCTCCAGCTCTGGCAGAGAGCCACATCTGACTGGACTTTAAATAGCGACTGGATCATTCACACAGCAGTACTACGGTAATACTGCTGGAACACGGCCAACATGGAAACGGCTTTATTCTTCACTTCCTCTGACCTTGGCACGTAAATTACATTTTTATATTCGAACAACACAATGTCGAGGTCAGAGACAGAGCTCTGCTTTGCTCATTTAGAGCTAATTATCAACGTATTTTGTTTTTGCTGCTTTTTGATTATTATCACGTTATCGTCTTAGATTATCATCACATGAAGGTTCAAGGAGTGATCATGTCATCTGATAGTGACAATGGCATTGAAACACGGCTATAAAAACAGAACCTTTAGTAATACGCTGCAAAAAATGCTTTTCTTACTTCGTATTTTTGTCTTGTTTACAGTCCAAATATCTAAAAATTCTTAAATCAATGCATTTAGGCTACTAACTAGATGAGTAAAATGCCATAAGATAGGCCTATTATGTCTTGGTTTCTGGAGAAATAAATCAAAATTAAGTGAGATGTTGCGTAAAAAAGGCAAAATTATCATTAACATTTTTCTTACCCCATTGGTAGATAATTTAGCTTTTTTTAAGCAACGACTTGATTTATTTCCCTAGAAAACAAGACATAATATCTTATGGCATTTTACTACTTTAGTAAATGCATCTTGATTTAAGAATTTTGGGATATTTGGACTGGAAACGAGACAAAAATACTAAGTAAGAAAAGCATTTTTTGCTATAAAGCACTCAAATGTTCTTTTCCCACAAAACAAACAAACACCGTAATCATTAACCTCTTTTCCAGCCAGTTATCTGACATACCGTTCATATTTAGCCTAATTGCGGTGCTATTTTTAAATTATGCAGTCTTAATTATTAGTAATTCATTGTGTTGAAGAGGTAGAATAACAGTGAGGTAATGGATATCTTCCAGAACATCTGCAGGCGAGCCGAGTGAAAGACGGCTTTATTACGATCTGTGGTTGCGATGCTTTGATGCTGCTTTCAGAGAGGAGGAGCTGCTGCTGATTTATACGCTAGGAACACAGATAGACACGAGCGCTTCACTGCACCTTTACACCGTGTGTCACTGATACTGTCCAACACCTCGACCTGATGTTTACAAGACCTCAGGCACAAACACTGCTGCACATGACGACGAGAAAATACTTTCTGAAGAAATCACTCTGAAACTGAAGTTTTGACAATCTACTTGTAGTTAAAGTCCAACTGTTGTCAATTTTATCCCTTAAAACTCATCTTTGATCACTAAAATGACGTTTTTCTTTGAAAAAATATTCTTCACGCCTTAAAATATCTTGAGTGTAACTCGACACCCTCGCCTCATTTAGTATGCGCGGTTCTATGAATATGCAAATGAGCCCCGCCTCCACTCACTCACTCAGCTCAGAGATCCCATGGTTGACGATCACACGTTGATCTGATTGGTTACAAGGTAGTTTGTGACGTCAGAAACACCAGCGATTTCAAAGCGTGTTTTTGAGACTGTCTTTGGTTCACTGCAGTTTTAAGGAGGAAATACTCAGCAATGGTGTCGACTTATGAATTTACACATGCTTTGTCTTAAAGCATAATAAACACACCACATAGACACATAAACAACATTAAAAGCTTTAAAATACAGTCAAGCTACCCTTCTGAAAAAGTAGTTAGCTAGCTTTGGGGTGGGCTAGTAAAAAATTTGGGGTTCGAAACATTTTCGAAAACGAATTTTGATTTCAAACTGGCTGTCAAAGTGCAAAACTGCTACAAATGTAACATAAATGCAAGAACAAAATATATGCAACTTAAATTGGATAGGCTACACAGTAGTCAAAAACGCGAGATAAACTCACAGCACAAGGACTGAACGGAGTCGCTCTGAGACGCTACGCTCTGAAACCCGCCGCAAGCTATTTAATTAGATCACAGCCTTTACTGTGTAATATGCACACCAAGCTATATCAGGGTTTTGTGTTCTGTTCGATTGACAGATGCTTCTCCAAAGCAATGGCCCAAAACAGAATCTCGCTACGCCGCTACTCGCTGGAAAAAGTAGTTAGCTACTGTCAAGCTAATAAAAATATAATGAAGTTAGTTGCATCGCTACTTGTTGTTAGCAACTCCCTAACACTGGAAAACGTGTGATAACACTTTCTCACTTTCTATGTGGTTGCTAGGGTGTTCTGAGTGTTTATAGGGCGTTGCAAGAGTGATCTAGATTGTTGCTAGGAAGTTGCACTGTTGTACAGTAAGTTGCAAGTTGCTTTAGATAAAAGCATCTGCTTAGTGAATACATGTAAATGTGTTCTCGTGGCTCCTAAGACATTGCTTCTGTGTTCTATGTTGGTTACTTTTATGATGGATGGATGCACTTTTATGATGGATAGATGTACTTTCTTGATGGATGGATGCACTTTTATGATGGATGGGTACATTTTTATCATGGATAGATGCACTTTTATGATGATAGATGCACTTTTATGATGATAGATGCACTTTTATGATGGATAGATGCACTTTTATGATGGATAGATGCACTTTTATGATGGATGGGTACATTTTTATCATGGATAGATGCACTTTTATGATGATAGATGCACTTTTATGATGGATGGATGCACTGTTATGATGATAGATGCACTTTTATGAAAGAATGGATGCACTTTTATGATGGATAGATGCACTTTTATGATGGATAGATGCACTGTTATTATGGATAGACGCACTTTTATGATGGATGCACTTTTATGATGGATAGATGCACTTTTATGATGGATGGATGCACTTTTATGATGGATAGATGCACTTTTATCATGGATAGATGCACTTTTATGATGGATGGATGCACTTTTATGATGGATGGATGCACTTTTATGATGGATAGATGCACTTTTATCATGGATAGATGCACTTTTATGATGGATGGATGCACTTTTATGATGGATGGATGCACTTTTATGATGGATAGATGCACTTTTATCATGGATAGATGCACTTTTATGATGGATGGATGCACTTTTATCATGGACAGATGCACTTTTATGATGGATGGATGCACTTTTATGATGATGGAAGCACTTTTATGATGATGGAAGCACTTTTATGATGGATAGATGCACTTTTATGATGATAGATGCACTTTTATGATGGATAGATGCACTGTTATGATGATAGATGCACTTTTATGAAAGAATGGATGCACTTTTATGATGGATAGATGCACTTTTATGATGGATAGATGCACTGTTATTATGGATAGACTCACTTTTATGATGGATGCACTTTTATGATGGATAGATGCACTTTTATGATGGATGGATGCACGTTTATGATGGATAGATGCGCTTTTATGATGGATAGATGCACTTTTATGATGGATAGATGCACTTTTATGATGGATGGATGCACTTTTATGATGATGGAAGCACTTTTATGATGGATGGATGCACTTTTATGATGGATGGATGCACTTTTATCATGGACAGATGCACTTTTATGATGGATGGATGCACTTTTATGATGGATAGATGCACTTTTATGATGGATAGATGCACTTTTATGATGGATAGATGCACTGTTATGATGATAGATGCACTTTTATGAAAGAATGGATACACTTTTATGATGGATTGATGCACTTTTATGATGGATTGATGCACTTTTATGATGGATAGATGCACTGTTATTATGGATAGACGTACTTTTATGATGGATGGATGCAGTTTTATGATGGATGGATGCACTTTTATCATGGACAGATGCACTTTTATGATGGATGGATGCACTTTTATGATGATGGAAGCACTTTTATGATGGATAGATGCACTTTTATGATGATAGATGCACTTTTATAATGGATGGATGCACTTTTATCATGGGTAGATGCACTTTTATGATGTATAGATGCACTTTTATGATGGATAGATGCACTTTTATGATGGATAGATGCACTTTTATGGACTTCAAAACAGAAACGGCCATTCACTCCCATTATAAAGCTTGGAAGAGCCAGGACATTTTTTAATATAACTCTGATTGTATTCGTCTGAAAGAAGAATGTCATATACAATAGGATGACTTCAGGGTGAGTAAATCATGGGCTAATTTTCATTTTTGGGTGAACTATCCCTTTAATACTTAGAGTTATTGGAGTTTGTTCAAATCTTACATCAGACTAATATGGCGTCATATTAAGGCATGTTATCTTGAATATCTCCTGAAAATTTGAGGTATGAACACACTGTGCAACGCCCATCTAGAACCATCTCTGACCTTGAGAAGCCTTGATTTCTGAGAGGATCTCACAGCCAAACATGATCCACTGGTGTCCAGCTGACCAGCTGCTGAGGCCACTGAGATCGACACAGTATCCTGAGGATATAGTGGATATAGTGTGACACGGATCCAGTAGGTGGCTTAACTCTGGCCTCTTTGATCCTCCTTTTGCAGGTGCTGCCAACTCGGTTTTCTGCGGTCGAATGAACGCTTGCTTCCCTGCAGCCGCTGGCGGATTAACTGGAGGAATTGGAGGCCGAAACAGGATCCAATTCAGGCTCGGATCAAGTCCTGGTCCTCAAGCCCTGTCAGCGCTAAACATCCCCGGCACTTCCTCCTCCAATTAGTGCAACCTTGTTACATGTAAGTGAAGACTAAGACCGTGTGCACCGTGCTTTTACCGTGGCCGTGCTGAATGCTAGAGGTTAGCATCAAAATAGCACTCACAGGAAATATGAACAGCCCATGAGAAACCAAGGACGATGAGAACGTCAACGTCAGACTGAAACTGGACTTGTAGAGTTCATAGTTTGAATATATAAGATGCTAAATATGAGAACAGACCAAGTCATGCTGATATTCAGAATTTTTGTAATTGTTTGTTACGTATAAGCCAAACTGATCAACTGCGTAAGTCTAGTTTCAGTTTAAAAATGTATGTTCTTGTTCATCTTTGGTTTCTCAGCTAAACAAATGGTGCATTTCTATAACAGCTCAATAAAGAAATGGTGATATCAATCAAACTGCGGCCAGATATTTAGTTTATTAAATCAGAAAGACATCGAAGCAGGATCATGTGTCAGAATTCTATTTAGAAGGACAAAAGAATGAAGATTCTAATCTTACCTTAGCAACTGTTGCCGTGCATCTCAGACTCACTCCCATGGATGCATGCACAAGAGAAGTTTTGTAAAGCTGTATCATGTTTCAGGCATAAGAAAAAAAATATTATATTCAAATTACATTCATTGTGAAACTGCAGCTTCATGTTAATGCAAAATAAATATCATCTGTATTCCTCTGGCTCACATTTTTCTGCGCTTTCACTTTTGGCACGTATTTTTTTCTACTGAAATACGGCCAAAAGCATTGCAAAACTGTGAACAGTGATTATTTGCAAGCAAATACAACAGGTTTAGGAACTGCAAAACAGATTGACTGTGTAAATTTAAAAAAGATCAAGTTATTTGCACAAATTCTAAACTATCAGGTTATTTGCAAAAAATTAATTTACAAAAAAAAAAAAATCATGCTATTTGCAAAAAAATTAATCGTCATTAGCAAAAAATTAAAAACTATCATGCTATTTGCAAAAAAAAATCATGTTATTTAAAAAAGATTAATTTATTTGCAATAAAAAAAATAAATAAATAAATAAAAAAAGTTATCTGCAAAAAATGCATTAATGATGAAGATTCTGTCAAAATGCACTAAAGCCCCAGCCGTTTCTAAAGCAGTAATCAGTAATGTCAGCACATGTCAGAGAGCAGCACTTCTCCTGTGGGAGCCGTCATGACCAGCAGCTGCTGGAGCTCAAAGCTCACAGGTACCAGAACACAGCGCTGGCATGCTATGAGTTCACGTCTGGCGGAGTCAGAAAGGGCTGCAAACACACTCAGGCCTGACCGCAGAGAGGCTGTTCAGGGCTTATACTGACGGCGCAGGGCCTGTGAACCAGCACTTACGCCTGTCCTGTACAGGAATGAAACGCTTGGGAGCTGCTCCCTCGAA
Source organism: Rutilus rutilus (assembly GCF_951802725.1). NCBI lineage: Eukaryota > Metazoa > Chordata > Actinopteri > Cypriniformes > Leuciscidae > Rutilus > Rutilus rutilus. Next base: position 1,852,032 of record NC_140229.1, read on the forward strand.
TTCCCTGCGTCATTCCCAGATTGGTTATGCAGGCCACTGGACATCACGACTCCTGTAAGCATTCAGTGTGCTGGAGATCCACCAACGCTGATCTACTCACTGTGAAAAGTGTTCAGTTCACTTACTTAAAAAAATTGAGTAAAATGATTAGTAAATAAACTTAATGCTTAATCGAAAAAAATAAGTTATGTGAACTTGACAATTCCACATTACTTAATTTCTTTGAGTTTATTTACTTAATCATTTTAAGGGTAAAGTTATTTGCATCAAGTTGCAAAAAAGTCTGCAAAAACATCTAAATTGAAAAAGAACAAGTTATTTACAATTAAAAAAAAGTGACTTGCAAAAAAAAAAATCAAGTCATTTGCACAAAAAAAAAGGAGTTATCTGCAACACTTTCTCAGCGATGCATTCAAGTCAAAACAACCTGCAAGTACAAAAAGAAATCACAAGTGAGATCTCATTTATATATCAACATTGAGATTAAAAGGACATGAAATGACTCCTGAGGATAAGATTGCAGTTACACCATTGCTCTCATCTAGAGTTTCACAAGAGATCCAGACGATACCAAAGTGTGGGATGATCACAAGTTAGAAACCTCAGATATTTCTCATCAAATGATCCGAGCTGCTCCACATTTATTTAATAGCTGAATGAGGACTATTGACTCATTTGTGTCGGTCTATTTTTATTCCAGGAATTTCAGGAAACATCTGAGACAAAGTTGATTCTTCAGTGACTCATAACTCATTAAATCTCCAGTGAAAGAGCAGGGCAATGACATTTTCCTCAATATTTTTATAACAATATTGACTCAATTTCACCTGAACCGCTTCATTCTAGAAGAGACTCTCTTTCATCATCACCTGACAGACCTTTCATTGCACTGGCTTTTGGACTTCTGCGGTAAAAATAGAAAGGAAGACAGTCATTCATTCAACACACAACCCTGAATACCGTCCTTCAATGGTGATGAAAGTCCAAACATATCTCTGCTCTTTAACTTTATACATTTCTTATCTGCATTTATCACCTGAACCAGCACACCCAGTGAATATCTGACAGAACGGCCATTGACTCGCCAGCAGATCTGCATTTTACACATGCCTGTGTGATAGTAACACGCCAAATACATGATATTTTCTCCACAGGTAACACAGGTGGAGCTGATCAGAATCCTGTGAAGAGAGAGCGGGAAAAGTGCAACGGAGCGAGTAACATGTCAACTAAACTATAACCACATATTAGATAACAGCTTTTATCTAGTAAACAGTGTGTTTACCTGCAGTGTGTTCCCATTGACACGGTCACGCAACTTTTGTTTAGTGGAATATTATGGAAAACAGTGTTAGTGGAGGTCAAAATTAGTGTGTCCAAAAGTAACCTATGTCCTAGATTGTTTAATAGTGTCATCCACACCTCATGCAAGATCTGTTTTATAATCACACTTTTAATGTTAGTCATTTGATCAAAACTCTAAAACTAAGTTTGATGCAGGATTTACTTTGAAACTATTTTCACTCTGAAATTGCTATTAAACAAAGTAATGGTTGATTGATTGAATAGCCCAGTTTTGTTTAAAATGTTATATTAACGTTATAAATATTTAGATATGTAAATAAGGTTAATAGAATATGCACTAATTTCGTACATTTCCAGAAAATAAATCTGAACATTGGATGAAGCCAGGTTTAAAATTCTTGCTTCATTTTGTTGATATATTAGAGTTAAATATTTTTACTGAGGGGATTTTGGCTATGTCTTTTTATCACTACATAAATCTGAAAATACTCTCAACTGACAGAAAAATTACACTTTCACCATGTTTTAGTAATACAATGTTATATAAATCAGGAGAAATATACTATATGAACAAACCCCTCAGTAAAAATTTTCAGAATATACATAGGAATAAAACTGTAAAATTAGGTGTATTTAAGTGATACTGAAGTGGACAAAATTTTTTTTTTTTTTCACCATGTTTTCATGAATAAACCATTGTAAAAAATCAGCCGAATGATATATGATTAATCCCCTCAGTAAAAACCTTCAGAATGTACACAGGAATAAATCTGTAAATTTTGGTGTATATAAGTGATACTAAAGTGGAGAAAAAACTCTTTAAAGATATGTTTTGTCAGTGCACTAAAATAACACTTACACATGTAATTCATCCAGCACCATTTGTGACCAAAAATGGAGTATGATAAGATGCATGAAGTTGCACATTTGTTTGGTTAAATGCATTTTATGACATGCATTTAACATCAGGGCTGTCCATCAGAGAAAACTTGTGAGCCGTTTTTGTGTTGTGACCCAGCATTTCTATTGGACCACCAATATCTAAAGCGTTGCAAACATTAACAACCAATGCCACATCAGCAGAAGCTCAACGATATATGAACAAACCCCTCAGTAAAAACCTTCACAATATATACAGGAATAAATCTGTAAATTTTGGTGTATATAAGTGATACTGAAGTGGAGAAAAAACTCTTTAAAGATATGTATTGTCATTGAAATCTGCAGTCGCAAATCGATAAAATGCAATAAAATATTACTAGTGTGATACAAACAAATCTCAAAACTGACCAGAAAATTTAAAGACCAAAATACTATTTAATGGACCACCAATATCATGTGTGCAAACAATAACAACTGATTCTGCAGAAGTAGACAAACGCTGTCAGATTCGCAAACACATCTAATGAAATGTGGAATAAAAAGGTCACATGACTCTGTATTGTTGGATTCACACGCGTTATTCAAAAGACCTTGCTATTATGCATGCAAACACGTTGTTACTGGGTCATCGTCAGTGTGTACTTTGGTTCCTCACCAACACGGCAGATGTTATCACTGGCGCTCTGGAAATAACATTTATTTTATCTAATTGTTTACTGAAGGGAGTTGTGGTGATCACAGCTTGTCTCAATCAGGGAAACACCCATCTCACACTGTGGCACTCTGATCTTTGTTCCCTGCACCCACATGCACTGAAATAATGATTTAGACAACCTAATAAGCATAAAAATACACTGCACACACAAACAGTGAGCAAAATAGGATATTTTTAATTAGTTTTGGGTAACATTAGATTAGTTACTTCTAAACGTATATTAATCTTAGTTTATGTTAACATGTTCTAATACATTATTCAAATTCAAAGTTGTATCTGATAATATTATTTAATGGATCTGAGCTAATATGAATTAACAGTTGTAGTTTTATTACAAAGATAAATAAATACTGTAACAAATGTATTGCTCATTGGCAGTTAATATACGTTAATGCATTTACTTCAGTGTTATGTTTGTTTTGAAGGCCATGCCAGCTTCCTTGGCTATTTTTACGGCAAAAACTATACGCAAGTTATTAAAATTTAAAATAGAAACTAAAGATATTTAAGACCAATTGTCTGAAAAATTGCAAAACTAAATTTGGATAAACTTGATTAAAACCCTTATAATGGCGCCAATATAAATGAACGTGTATTCATGATGAAACTCTCAAAGGACCCTTTTTTAAAAACCTGATGTCGTCTTATAGGGTACGTTTACACGACAACGATATGCTCAAAATGTAGATGTTTTTCCTTTGAGTTTTTCGCGTAGAGGCGACACCATTGTCAAAATGATCCCCATTCACAAATAAATACGCTGTATTCTTCTGCCAGGCCAGTAGATGGCGATGAAACACTATAGACTGAACACGTAATACGCATGTGCATGATGTCATCGTCTTCAGAGATTCGCGTTTTTGTTGTTTACATGGAGACCGTTTTCAAAAACATGCACAAAACTTTGTGTTTTCAGGCACCCAAAACGCTGTTGTCGTATAAACGAATGCCAAAACGCATAAAAAGTTGTACGTTTTTAATTGAAAATGGTGTCGTGTAAACAGCCCCTTTAAATCATCATGTTTTCTTCTCTATATTGTCGTATATCCGAGTGAAACGCTTCTGGAACAAGAACAAATGTGGGCGGGGCTTAATTTTGTCTGTGGGGAATTGATTGGATGGTTGTGGTTTGCTATTGGCTGATCTCATGTGAGTGACAGGTTATAGCCCCACCCTCATCATCAGAGAAAAGATGTCGCTGCTTGATTAAAGATTACGAGGCACATCATTTTAAAACAATAATGATCTGCACCAATAAATCATTTATTATAAACGTTACAATATTACATAAAAAAATAAGAATGGTCTATTTTGATTTCATGGTGACTTTAACTAAGCTATAGCCGTTTGACAAGTGTCAAACTCACAGTCAATACGAGTAAAAAACGTGAATGTAAATGCTGTGACTCGCGGAGTGAGAACATAGATCAATGAAGAAGCTAAAGCAGAAGCACTGGCTTACGGCCAATTATGACAAAATTGCTTAAATATAACCACACGCACATATCTAAATGTAGGAGCAGGAGATCGGACTTCACTACGGGACGACGGGATCACAGCTGAAGAACACCGGATACTCGATCAACACTTACACAGCATCTGTTTGGTGTCCGGAAAACATTAATGCACATTTCAATTGAGTTTGTTTTTTCAGTTGAAGTATTGCTAGCATGTTCTGAATGCCTAAACTGTTTGTGCAAAACGTGTGACAATGAAACTTTTTATTCATTAGGTGTAACAATATATCGTGTCACAATATATCGCAATACAAAAATGCATCAATATGTATCGTGGATGGTGACAGTAAGCATTGTGTATAATTCACCCAAAATGAACATTTCTGTGTGAGGAAAAAATGTAAGTGTCAGTACTACATTAAACTACTATGTTGAATATAATGTGTGATAATGCAATGAGGGAATGTTTCTGGGTCCTGATAATGCCAAATATCTGATGTTACCAGTAAAAGTGGCCTACATTATACATTATTTTAAATATATCTAGTCAGTGACAGAGATCAAGCATATTCATCTAAAATAATTCTGTTTTCATCTTCAGAATCATGAATATTGTTATTCTGGTGTCTCTATTGTCCTGTGCATTGGGTTTCAGCACCAAGTCCATCCTATTCATTTACACACACAATGTAATATCAAATTCAGCATTTTAATCAACAGCACATTTTTTGTTAATCTTTTATCATGTGTCTTGGAGTATCGCAATAATATCATATCGTGAGTTCAGTATCGTGATGTGTATCGAATCGTGACACGAGGGTCTCGTCTCGTGACACCCCTCGAATTAAATGCAGAGCCTCATGATAAACCCGCTGATGGAAAGAGCATAAAAACATCATGCCTGCATTATGAAAACACTCAACAGAAGGTTAAAAGCAAACACGCTTTATAGACCAAGTCCTGAATATTCACCTTCAATGAAAGCATGCCGTGTCTTGCCTTTCAGGATTTGGATGTTGAATTTAAGGGTTTGGCCCTTCATGTATTATATGACAGATTTCTTTAGGAAATCATAATGACAACCAATGCTTTTACCTTCACAATACACTCCACCAACACTGTCTGAATGCACAAGACAAGAAAACATCAGGGGAAAAAATGATATTGTGTTTAAAAAAAAAACTGGTTCTTACTCAGTATTTTACTTACATAAACGCATCTTGATTTAAGAATGTTTATCAGTCCTGGAAAACAAGAGAAAAACACTAAGAACGTCATGCAGTGACTAAATATAAAAAAAATAAAAAATAAAAAGAGGATAAATTGAATATGAGGGCATAAGAACGGCATGTATACTCATTTAAAAAAAATGCTTTAATAAGCATTACTTCTCCAACATCCACGTCTTCATGTTTCTCTCCTCTAATTGAAATGTACATGTGCATGGATGTGCTTTCAGACTCAGGATGTTTAGAGAGCTTCACTTATAATGCCAGCAAGCTTTAATTCAATTCAGTTTCTTTTTCCAATTCAATTTGTTTGTATAGTGCTCTTCACAATGCGAATTGTTCCGACCAGCTTGACAATGAATAGAGCCTCACAAACTCCCTCAGGGAAGCCAGAGATGACAGCGGCAAGAAAGACCATGAGTCTTTGAGAAGGAATCTTGGGAGGGACGAAGGCTCAGCTGGGAAACCCTCCTCCTCCTCCTCCTCACGCTTTATACACACAGCACACATTTCTGCGCTCACTGATTTAATATTTTGCATTGCTTTTTAAGTGATTATTCTGAATCTTGTTCTAAAGTCTGTGCAATGCATGTCGGCATCAATCTATTACGTTTGCATTTTGTAAACTAATTCATACGTATAGGCATTTCTCTGCAAAACTAGTGTTCAAGCAATTATAGGTTATTAAGATCCTGAGAAAGAAATTCAGTTTTAGGATAAATCGCTTTGTTGTACTTCTCATTTGCACAAAAAAAAAAACCTTTAAATGATAGATATTTCGGGTAAGATTAGGTTTAGACAATCTCATTTTTCAGACTGAATTCAGAGCTTCATTTATAATGGCAGACGGGGTTTTTAACGTCTAAACAAACTGCTGTCACTGATCCTTTGATTTAGTAAAGATGGTTTTAATAAAGACTGTATGACGTAGCTTAACACAACATGAAACGCAACAGTACAAAACACATGCTTTTTAGCAGACATTGCAAGAGACTTCAAAGAATACCAGGGTAAATATTAGGGTAGGGTAATACTGAAAGATACATATTCATGATGCTTTACTCTAAATAGCCCCTGTTTTATTAGACTATTTCAAGTTTTTAGATAAGTAATCATAGAGACTGTATTTAGTGCAATGACAGCCCAGAGATTTGAGAGTAATGAGGATTTTGGGTTACACTAATAACTGTAAATGATGCATAATTACACGCAACTAACCCTAAACCAAACCCTAATCCTACCCTAAAGTAAGTACATGCACTTTATTATTTTTACTCGATACAAGGCAATATAAAGAGTAACCCTTAATTTTAAGGTGTCTTTGTTACAGTGTAATTATACATTTACGTACTGAGTAATTATAATTAGCTGCATGCACTTACTATAGGGTTAGTGTAGTTTGGTTGAGGGTTAGTTGCACGTAATTATGCATCATTTACTGTTATTACTATGGTAACTACATGTAACATATGTAACAGTGGCACTGTAAAATAAAGTGTTACCGGATTCAATTCTCTCGTTTATTTTAAAAGTTGCTCATTTTCGACACAAACTCTTAATGCTTTCATACTACTGTCTTACAGCGTTATGAGTGTGTACCGAAGCGGTGATGGATGGATCTGTGCCGCTGCTGATCTGGAGTTGAAAAATGAGGGCGTGGCCAGGGAGTGACGTCAGTGCACTCGAACCCGTGAGCGTATTTAAACGCGCTCAGAGCTCAGTGTGCGCGTCAAACGCGTTTACAGGGACGCGCGTGTGGATCATGACTGCTGTGCGCTGACAGAGATCACTTCTTCACTTTCCCCTGATCTGTGTGGATATTAACAAGCATTCACCTGGATTTCATCACCTGCGCGGTGCGTTTCGGAGGCAGAATGCGGCGCGTTTTAACAGACGCGGGAAACTATTCCAGTTAGTTGGGATCCTCATCCCGATGTCTTCATCTGACGCGCTGCTGCTGCTGCTGGTTTTCTCTCTTACAGACGCGGCGCGCGGCAGCATCACAGTCTCGCGCGTCGCGTTGCGTTGCGCACAGTGAGTTGAGCGGCGCGCGCGTCAGTTTGAGGACACTGGAGATCTGGACACTTCAGCGCGCGCTTCGTTTGGATCTAGTGGATAACATGTTGTGAATGGACCTGGAATCGTGATATTTTGAGGATAGCTCACGGATTTTCTCTTTTGGATCTTTAAATGTTTCCCGGTTTGCCCTGAGAATTTGGCTTTTCTGAAGCTCTGGTCTGCATGGACCCCATTTAAGGTGAGTTTATATCATTATCTCTGCATATGGACACAGATGGGTTTTACTTATTCATTTTTACAGTACACTTTCGTTTTTATGGCAGCATAGATAGGTATTTTTTAAAAATTAAAAATAATAATTATGTTTCATTACAGGTTCTTTATATTCCGGGTTTTAAAGCACATAAATGACCTAAAAAGGGTCTCCTCATGTCTATAGTCTTTAAACCCCAATTTAAAACGTCTATATTTTATTTTTCAAGAGTGCACTGTAAAACGTGCAGTATATAGTGGGATACTATATAGCCTATATATAACTTTTTAACTTCAATAAAACAATTAAAATCCACAGTAAATAATATGGAGACATCTTTGAGAGTTTGTTTACACTGCGGTCTAAAAATGAGCAATGCATTTTAATAGACTCATTTTAGCAGTTAAAAGACTTGAAACTAAACCATTTCTGGTGGCTGTGATTGTATATGATTCATTAAATATATAAACCACCTCATTTTATGGCATATAAAATATTAAAAAGCTTGAGATAATATAATGGTTAAATAGAAACAGCAGGTTTTAATGATCAACAAACGGAGTTATTTAGAGTAACTGCTATAAAGGTCACAGTAAACACACATCGTTGAAACTGGTAGATTTTATGTGGATTTTCACCAACAGGGATTTCGGGATCCGGAATGGGGAAAAACTCTGGCAGAAAACACACATTTTTTCAGCTCTGTTATATTGACAGAAATCTGTTTGGCATTAACTGGGCTCCAGCCTACAGAACACATTTCACGGAGGGCCTTCATCACAATATTTAATTCTTGCACTTTTCACACTGTCTTTCTCTTATCTCAACCGTTTCCCTCTGGGACCATTTTCAGTAGCTCCATATCCATCAAATTAACACGTGCAAAAGCACCGTTCTGTCAGCCGTGTGTGTGTTCTTGTGCAGATACTCATGCGTTTACCTTTGCACCGTTGCAGCTTCCCTCAAAGGAACTGAGTCTAAAATGAAGTTATGGGACATTCTAGCCACGTGTTTGTTGCTCCTGAGCTCCGTTTCCACACGTCCCGTCTTCCACAAACTGCATTCATCCAAAAGAGCCATCGTCCGCAGTGAGATCCCCGCTCTGGACCCCGTCATCGACTCCCAACCTGAAACCAGCAACCAAAAACAAGCCTCCATGGAGGAACAATGTAAGTCAGCATGCATGCATTCGAATCATTTGTCATCACACATGCACACAGTGTTCATTAATGGTTTGTCATCACACATGCACATGCACACAGTGTTCATTAATCGTTTGTCATCACACATGCACACAGTGTTCATTAATCGTTTGTCATCACACATGCACATGCACACAGTGTTCATTTGTTGCAGCTCAAATGCATTGGAGAATTTCTGCTTGCTGTTTTCAATTACTTACATAGTTGCATGTTGAGCAACACAGATACAGATGCACAACTGTGACGGTCCACTGGTCAAGAGCATGTTAAATGTGGCTGGACTGAAACATTCAGCACTGGTTAACCACATGTTTTACGTAACAAACCGTGGCCTTACAACACAGAGGTCGAGCTTTGTTTTATTACACACGTATAATCTGACGTTGAAGCGCTCGAGTTGAACAAGACATTCCTCCGCACGGATTGTTGACATTAAACGCTGAGTTTTCCACTCATGTTTTCCTCAGTAAGGTGCTGCCGTGAACACTAACAGATCCTGACGTGACGGGAAAGGCATCCGCGACTCCGCATTCACTGTGCTGATGCACATTTCAGCAGCTGTTCCAGATGTTTAATAGCGGCCTCGTCTTTTACACACAGTAGTCTTGACATGACGCGTCGTCGGCCACATGCATCATCGTGGGAACTTTCTAAATTAGAGAATTAACGAGTGGAACGCAGCGTGTGGAACGGTTTGCGTTGGCTTGTAAAATATGCATGAATTTATTTCGAAAACTCTTCCTTGCATAATGTGAGGCGTGCTGAAACTACAGCGGACAACAGCTGATGGGAGCTGCAGAAAACAAACACATGTTGAAGCACTCAGTGGCTTTTGTCTTGGGGATTCAGTTCTTACATGCATCATGTAGTTATGTAGTGAACTGCAGTCCGGCAGCCGCTGAGAACAGTGAAGCAGTGAAGACTGATTCTGCTCGGCTGAAGGACACGCAGTCCAGAACGAGCATTTGAGTAACACACTTAGAGTTCATTCCATGCACGATGTGTTCTGCTGAAAATGCATCTTCACATTTAGTTGTATAGCGCTTTTCACATCGTTTCAAAGCAGCTTTACAGGAAATGCACGAGTCCACGGTTGCATGTATTTTATTGCATGCAAAATATAGAAAATGAGTTTGATGCACAAAACGGTACACTCTTAAAACTAAAGCTTCTTTATTGGCATCTGTGGTTTCATGAAGAACCTTTAACATCCAAAAAAAAGTTCTTTATAGTAAAAAAAAGTATTTTTAATGCATTAATTATGCCTTGTAATGCACCTTATTTTGCATTGCATGATCTCATTAATAATCATAACCTCAGCTATAATACTTATCTTAAAAACACATGACAAACGATCAGTTTTAGATGCATCTGCAAGTATTATAATGCATTTTAACTTTGGTAATGAAAAGATATAATGCATCATGACGTGCATATATATAAAGGCTTTAAAGTAAAGTTTTACCAAAGGTTCTTAAGATTATTAAAATGTTCCTTGAAAAGTGTATCACTGAGAGGTTCTTTAGAGAACCAGAAATGGTTCTTCATTGGAATCGCTGAAAAAAGTGTGTGACATATTGAGCAGAATTAACATAGCATTATTTTGCATGAAATAAAATACGGCATCCATCTGAACTGAGACGCATGCCTGAAGAAAACACACTGGCTGAGTCTCAGAACAGATTGTGTTTAGATGTGTGTGTTGTCAGTAGCAGCACAGCGTCGACACACAGCCAGTGTTTGACACCTCGTATCATGCCTGAACATCTCAGCCGAACTGAATCCCCATCCCATCTGAATCATCTCAGTCCGCGGAGAACGCTTCACTTTACAGGGAAACAGATGTTCATGCATGTTAGATGTGCTGCAACTGATCTGCATGAGAATCACAGAGATAGGCGTTGAAAGCGTTCTGTCAGTGATTACAGGAGTGATTACGTATGAGTTGCATGTGTGCATCATGCTGTATTTCTCACAGCTGCTCGTCTGTGAATAAACGTCTTCATTGAGCTCTCCACATCCTTCGCTTCTCTTGCGAAACGCCTACGCTTTTGCTCGTGTTGCACTGGCTTGGACGAACTTACGGTAACGGTTGTTAGTTACTGTAATTTAAAAATGCATTATTCATAGGAAAAATTAACGTAAATGTTTTGAATAGTTTTCATTAACAATAACAACACTGATTCATAACCTGATTCAATATAAATTTTGACCCAAAAGTGGTGCGTAAAATGTACGAAAAAAAAAAATCCATAGAAAAAATGTAATAAGACTATCAAAATTCTCCGAATTTTTTGTCATATTTTCAGAATATACGTTTTATAAGCTCACGTTCCACCGGGTCAGAATTGTCCGGGTAATATGAAAGGTGTCTAACAGAGGAGGGTTAATTAAATCATACAGCTTCTCTTGAAGATGATTGAATTGTCATTTTAAAAATGCATTAATCATATGTCTGATATTATGATGCTAAATGAGAAATTTTCAGCTGGTCATGTGATCTCAACATGGCGACCCACTCCATGTAGAAACTGCTTTTAGTATCTTCTTCTCATTGAGTGGACATCACTGAAACATTTTAAGTGAAATAATTTGGGAACATTTAGAAAATTTGGGAAAAATTGTCCGCGAGCGAGATTATCAGCATGAATCCGGCATCGGTTGCAGATCTTTTCCGAGAACTGTGATACGGTCTGTTGGGTTGAATGGAGAGCGAGTGAACTCTGAGTTTGGACTGTAATGAAATCATGGTGTATTACACATGATCAAACGAGCGCTTGCTTTTGTTTAAGACGCATGTTTCCAGTTTGCGGTTGAGCAGATGTTTTCTGCTGTACCTCAATGTCATCATCTATAAGATTTTCCATGGCAGTCGTGAGATGAAAACACGGGCCGGTGACGGGCGGGATCCCGAGACTCATCCGCCGTTATTCAGGACGCCCGATAGGGACAAATAAACAATATCATACCGTATATACAGTCTGAGAGAACGCTGAGCATCTGCAGGCCACTGGCTCACTTATAAACACTAAATGTAAAGCAGAAATATTTCTGCACTTCATCTAGGTCACTATAAACCAGGGTTATTTTACTAGCATTAATATGGTATTTATGCATTTTTATGTTTCATTTTAGTTTTAGTACATTTTTGTGTGTTCTCATTGTTTTTATTATTATTTTTTAATGTCTGTTTAGTTTTATAAGATCAGAATCTCATTTCAACCTGAAATAAATAGAAAATGTAAAAAAGAAAATGTATGCACTTTTTCCAAGGTCCTAGGAATTTTACTGTAAAATTCAGTGTTTATTTAGCATCATTAATATGGTATTTAATAATATTCTGAATTCGTTTTTTTTACTTTAAGCAGAATTATACTAAAATTCATATCAGTGTTCTTAAGTATCACTAATATGGCATTTATTATTATTATTTTGACATTCATTTTAATTTTAGTTTAAGTTTTAATAATTTTGCTGTGTTCTCTCATCGGTTTTATTCGGGTTATGTCTTTAGTTTTATTATTTTATATTTCAATTTTAGTTGTGGTAATTTCAGTACTCCAACTTAAACTAAACAAAAATCATAAAATATAAAATAAAATAATATAAAAAAAATAACAGAATTTTTTATACTATTCATTTCAGTGAACATTCATTTGAATTCAATTAACAAATGTTTTAAATCGTTTTAGTGAACAACAACAAAATGATTCATATTACATTTTCAAATAATGGGCCCTATTTTAACGATCTAAAAAGCAAGTATCAATTATACCGGCGGGATAAATGACTCTTGCGCCCGACGCAAATCTAAAATGTGTTGGTCTGAAGCAGCTTCATTACTCATAGGTGTGGTTTGGGCGTAACGTGAAATAAACCAATCAGAGCGTCATCTCACATTCCCTTTAAGAGCAGGCGTGCTTGTTCCATGGCGGATTGCTATTATAACGGCGGATTTGCCAGGAGCGGTTCACAGCCGAGGAGACCGACGTTCTCGTCAGGGCCGTGAAACACAGAGAAGTGACATTGGGGATGGAGAAACACACCCAAATTAGCTTCGGTTAAACAGGCGTATGATAATGTGGGTAAATGTGTAAGCTAGATTTATGCCTATTTTTTCACATCTTCATGGACACCACAATGATTTCCCTCGTGTGGTAATATTTTTCCTTGTAATAATGTATGGTTTGCAAAAATGAGAACTGCTGCGTCTGTGTAGATGAGAGAAGCAAAGTGTGTGTGTGTTGTGCACACGCTACATTATGGCCAAGCATGCGCCCTTAAAATAGCATCTGAATAACGCGCCACTGACTTTAAACGAGGTTTCTCCTGGTCAGTGGCGGAATTGTTTTCTGAAACTGCAAAATAGCACCAGGGAACGTTTGCGCCGGATCACGCCTCCTCTTTTCGCTGAACCGCCCCCGGGAGCGCAAGTTCATTCCCTAATTTACCGACGTGCGTCTGTGGAGGGAGAAGTCCGCTGTGCGCGGGTGCAAAATAGGAATGATACATGCGTCGCTGTACAAAGTCAATTGCGCTGGGTGCGAGATAGGGCCCAGTGACTTTCTCAAATTGTGATGTAAAAGCATTATTTTAAATTACATATCGAGGAACAATGAGGAATATCACAAATGCACACTGTCAGAATGCATAAATCTGCATAATTAATGAACCAATCTTTCATTGTGTCTGTTGAAGATGCTGTAAACGGCCTTTACCCGGAGCAGTTCGAGAGCGTCATGGACTTCATCGAAGCGACTCTGGGCCGACTGCGCAGATCTCCTCACACAAACACCGAATCTCAGCCGAAGCGGGACCGAGGCCGGCAGAGAGGAGCAGCAAACACCGAGAGGTCGGGGCGGGGTCGCGGAGACAGAAAGAGGGGTCGCGGGCGAAAGGAAAGCCGAGACGACAGGGTCAAAGGTCAAGGGCGAGGCTGCCTCCTGAAGGAGATCCACCTGAACGTCACAGACCTGGGCTTGGGTTACGCGACCAAAGAAGAGCTGATCTTCCGTTACTGCAGCGGCCCGTGTTATGACGCCGAGACCAACTACGACAAGATCCTGAACAACCTCACACACAACCGCAAGCTGGACAAGGACACGCCGTCGCGAACCTGCTGTCGGCCAATCGCGTTCGACGACGACATCTCCTTCCTGGACGACAGCTTGGAATATCACACACTTAAAAAGCACTCCGCTAAAAAGTGTGCGTGCGTTTGAGCGACGACCCCAAAGCGCTTCGGACTGGGACTCTCGCGGAACGAGATATTCAGTATTCACTCTGTTACCGAACCACAAGATGAGCGTTTATACAGTAACAAGCGTCGTTTGGTGGAATAAGGAGCGCGCGTGTGTGTGTGTGTGTGTGTGTGTCTTATCAGTGGATTATCAGAGACGACACAACAACAGACTCCACATCTTTAATATCCAGAAAGCTATCTATATATATATCTATATATATATATATAGTATATATGAAAATGTATTTATTGAGATTTAATTAAGTTATTGTTATTTATTGCAATCCATTGTATTAGAGTGTTTGTTTCTCTTATTTATTTAAGGAGGTTTTTTTTTTTTGTTCTCTTTCTTGGATGGTGCCAAATTTGAGCATGTGTGTTTAAAGGAGTCGTTTACAGTTTGTCGTTTATCTAAACTCATGTCGTTCCAAAACCATCCGTGCAACAAAACCAGACGTTACGGTGCTGTTACATTAGC
>NC_140229.1:1874313-1886813 GCF_951802725.1 Rutilus rutilus
GATGGATGGATATATGGATGGATGATGGGTGGTTGGGTGGGTGGGTGGGTGGAGGATGGGTGGTTGGGTGGGTGGGTGGATGGATGGATGGATGGATAGATAGGTAGATGGATGGATGGATGGATAGATAGGTAGATAGATGGATGGATATATGGATGGATGATGGGTGGTTGGGTGGGTGGGTGGGTGGATGGATGGATGGATAGATAGATAGGTAGGATGGATGGATGGATGGATGATGGATGGATAGGTAGATGGATGGATGGATGGATATATGGTTGGGTGGATGGATGGATGATAGATGATAGATAGATAGATAGATAGATAGGTAGATGGATGGATGGTATATGGATGCATGGATAGATAGATAGATAGATAGGTAGATGGATGGATGGATGGATGGATAGATAGGTAGGATGGATGGATGGATGGATAGATAGATAGGTAGGATGGATGGATGGGTGGGTGGAGGATGGGTTGTTGAGTGGGTGGATGGATGGATGGATGGATGGATAGATAGATAGGTAGATGGATGGATAGATAGGTAGATAGATGGATGGATATATGGATGGATGATGGGTGGTTGGGTGGGTGGATGGATGGATAGATAGGTAGATAGATGGATGGATATATGGATGGATGATGGGTGGGTGGGTGGGTGGATGGATGGATGGATAGATAGATAGATAGGTAGGATGGATGGATGGATGGATGATGGATGGATGGATAGATAGGTAGATGGATGGATGGATGGATGGATATATGGTTGGGTGGATGGATGGATGGATGATAGATGATAGATAGGTAGATGGATGGATGGATGGTATATGGATGCATGGACAGATAGATAGGTAGATGGATGGATGGATGGATATATGGATGGATGGATGGATAGATAGATAGGTAGATGGATGGATGGATGGATAGATAGATAGGTAGGATGGATGGATGGATGGATAGATAGATAGGTAGGATGGATGGATAGGTAGATGGATGGATGGATGGATAGGTAGATAGATAGGTAGATGATGGATGGATGGATGGATGGATGATAGATAGATAGGTAGATGGATGGATGGATAGATAGGTAGATAGATGGATGGATATATGGATGGATGGATAGATAGGTAGGTAGATGGATGATGGATAGATAGATAGGTAGATGGATGGATGGATGGATATATGGATGGATGGATAGATAGAGACAGACGGATGGACAGATGTGTAATCAGCATCTCTGATCTAGAGAACACATGTATCGCTCACACAGCATCAACTGATGAAAGTCCATATTCAGAGATCAGAAGCTCAGTTATGGAGAACACACACACACACACACACGATCCAAACACACACACACGATCCACACACACTCATCATTCCTTGCACTAAACCAGGAGATGAGCACACGCTGACATCACCCGCTCCCACATTCCCACATTCCCGACTCAGAATAGGCCTGAGCGCCGGGGAAGCTGGGATACTTCACTCTTCATTACGGGTTCAGGGACTTTCATCGGATGATTTGCTTTCCAGGGTTTTGTGGTTCATCGCAGCTGCTCTCCGGAACAGATATCCCGAGGATTATTCCTAGGATACGCTTTGGTTATTATCCCGAACGCTGATGGGAATTGCACTGCAGAAACGGCGGGAAATCCCTCGACTCGTCCGTCCAGGATTAAAGCGGAGGAGAAGAGAAGTGCATTAGTGGCTCTGAGAGAGAGATAGAGTTTCAGGATCTTTAAACAGCAGAAAGCGTCCTGAAGGATTAGCCAGAGGACACACACATTCCTTTCGGTTGTAATGAGCACAGACACATAATCCACAGCGTTCCTCAACGGTGGCATCATCTGACCGATACACACTTATGCAACGCGGCTAAAAGTAGATGTTTACAGTCAGAGAAGCTCAATTATACACTTACTCACAGATACACACTCAGACTGCACTGTCAGCATTATTAATATGGCCAGTTACTGCTTATTTATCAGCTTCTAGATGAAAAATATGATTCGCACAAAACCTGCAAAGAGCATTTCAACACTCCCAAAACAATTGATATATTATATGTTTTATATCTATACAATTAATGTTTTATGTATGTGTGTGTGTGTGTTTGTGAGTGTGTGTGTACATTATACATTTTATATCTATACAATTAATGTTTTATGTATGTGTGTGTGTGTGTACATTATTCATGTTTTATATCTATACAATTAATATGTTTTATGTATGTGTGTGTGTGTGTGTGTGAGTGTGTGTTTGTGTGAGTGAGTGTGTGAGTGCATATTTATGAGTGAGATATAAATATATATAGATATGAGTGAGTGTGTTTGTGTGAGAGTGTGTTTGTGTGTGTGAGAGTGTGTGTGTGTGTGCGTGTTTGTGTGAGTAAGTGTGTAAGAGTGTGTGTGTGTGTGTGTGTGTCTGTGTGAGTGTGTTTGTGTGAGTGTGTGTTTGTGTGTGTGAGAGTGTGTGTGTGTGTGCGTGTTTGTGTGAGTAAGTGTGTAAGAGTGTGTGTGTGTTTGTGTGGGGGTGTGTGTGTGTTTGTGTTGAGTGTGTGTGTGTCTGTGTCTGTGTGAGTGTGTGTATATAATTTTTAGGGCCATTAACTTTTTTTTTTGCATTGTGGCATTTTCATTTATTTTAATAGTAAAGTATTAATTCATAACAAATTGACATACATTTTTAATTAAATAGCTGAATTAAATTTAATATATCACAATTAATTATTCATTTAAATTTTAATAATACAAAATGACAAAAAAAAAAAAAAAAAAGACAAATTAGTATGATTTTGTTTGAGATTTTGGAGTGGAATGAGATTCACCACTAAAAACTTAAATGCCAATGAAGAAAAAAAATCTATTTAAAATCAAAAATCAAAATAGAAAGCGCAGTGAATCTGCATCTGGCGTCCGATAAACGACAAACTCTCAGACACAATGAGATCCTGAAGAGCTTTAACAAACCGAGTATCTAAAGATTTCTTTCAAATAAATATTTACAGAGCGCAGAGACTCGAGGAGTGTGAGATTCAGCGGACAGGAATGTGTTGATGGCGTGACGTTCTGTACGTTCACACACACACACACACACACACACACACACACACACACACAGCGATACGTGCGTCTCATTCAGGTCTGACCAGAAAATAAGAAATATACAACAGTGTTTAGATAAGGTTGAGTGAATGTACTGTAAAACACACATTTTTGGTTTTCTACCCGTAATAGCAAATAAAAGAGTGTTTGTCGGCGTGAACGAGAACCACTGTGTGTTTATTTAGAATCTAAAAGACAAAAATACAAGAAGAAAAAAAACAACAACAAAAAAAAAACAGTCAAAATAATAAATCGGACAACAATGAATCATCTGTGCGATCACTTAAAAATAACGCTGGTCAAAAAGACATATTTCTGCTGACACACAGACTGAAAATGCCCTTTTCCACACAAGCTTTGGGAAGTTTGTGGGAGAATTTTCCGGAATCTCGTCAGATCTTGCGTTTCTTCCATTCTGGCTGATCTTTGTCTCCCTCCTCTTCCTCCTCCTCTTCCTCGGCAAACATCGGCTCTGGTTGAGTCCTGTGCAGGGAAAACACACACACACGTCATGAGACGGGTTCAGAGTCACACACACAGTGTTTATATGAGAACAGAAGGCATGATGTGCTTGACTGTAGCTGTGGCCCAGTGATAGAGAGACACACGCCTACAGCCAGAGAGAGAGAGAGAGAGAGAGAGCAGTGATGCGCGGGTCGATGTATAAACAACCCGCACCCGACCGGTGTTTTCAACTAACCCGCCCACAACTCGGACCGCAAAAAAAAAGAAAGGAAAATATTGTACCCGACCCGCTTCCTGACCCACATTT
Source organism: Rutilus rutilus (assembly GCF_951802725.1). Lineage (NCBI taxonomy): Eukaryota > Metazoa > Chordata > Actinopteri > Cypriniformes > Leuciscidae > Rutilus > Rutilus rutilus. Next base: position 1,878,193 of record NC_140229.1, read on the forward strand.
TTTAAAAGTATTAAATGCTCATCGTAGCGTCATTGGGCCATAGACGTAGGAACTAGGGGTGCAAAATATTTTTGGATGACTCGTAACCGCGGGTAACCACTCATTTTGGATCAACCCGCGCATCAGAGAGAGAGAGAGACACACACACTCACAGCCAGAGAGAGAGGGAGAGAGAGAAAGAGAGAGAGAGAGAGAGAGAGAGAGAGAGAGAGAGAGACACACACACACTCACAGCCAGAGAGAGAGATAGAGAGAGAGAGAGAGATTAATCTAGTTCCCTACTTTCATTCGTCCAGAGCGCAGATTACAACACAACATCTGCTCTGTGTGTGTGAGAGAGTGAGTGTGTGTGAGTGAGTGAGTTTGAGTGTGTGTGTGAATGAGTGTGTGTGAGTGTGTGTGAGTGTGAGTGAGTGTGCGCGTGTGTGTGTGAGTGTGCGTGTGAATGTGTGAGAGTGTGCGTGAATGTGTGTGTGTGAGAGTGTGAGTTTGAGTGTGTGTGTGCGTCAGTATGTGTGAGAGTGAATGTGTGCTTTTATATCTGGTTTGTGTGTGTGTGTGTGTGTGTGTGAGAGTGAGTGTGTGAGTGAGTGTGTGAGTGTGTGTGTGTGAGTGTGTGTGAGTATGTGCATGAGTGTGTGTGAGCGAGAGCGCACGTGTGTGTGAGTATGTGCATGAGTGTGTGTGAGCGAGAGTGCACGTGTGTGTGTGTGAGAGTGTGTGAGTGTGAGTTTGTGTGTGTGTGTGTGTATGTCTGAGTGTGTGTGTGTGTGTGAGTGTGAGTTTGAGTGTGTGTTAGTGTGAGTGTGTGTGAGTATGAGTTTGTGTGTGAGTGTGTGTGTGCGTGAGTTTGAGTGTGTATGTGTGTGTGTGTGTTTGAGTGTGTGTGTGTGAGTTTGAGTGTGTGTGTGTTTAGTGTGATTGTGTGTGTGTGTGTGTGTGTGTGTGTGTGTGTGTGTGTGTGTGAGTTTGAGTGTGTGTGTGCGTGAGTTTGAGTGTGTGTGTGCGTGAGTTTGAGTGTGTGTGTGTGTGTGTGTGTGAGTTTGTGTGTGTGTGTGTGTGTGTGTGTGTGTGTGAGAGTGTGTGTGAGTATGAGTTTGTGTGTGTGTGTGTGTGTGTGTGTGTGTGTGTGTGTGCGTGTGTGTGTTCTGACACCTGAACACTGCTATTAAAGCATCATGATTCTCTACGAGAGTAACAGGATCATTAGTTCTTTGTGTTGATCAGCGTCGGCGTGCGATTAGACACTAATGATGAAGATACAGTTACACACACAATCACACTAAACACACACACACAAAACAGCACATGATCTGTCTAACACAACTTCTGTTCTGAATAAAGCTTTACAAATGTCTAGAGGTTCAATCTAATAATTAAGAAAATGTGTTTACATTTTATATGAATGATATTAGAGCTCATCGAAGCTGTGGATCTGCCAAGCTATGGGGTATTCTGTTTGTAAATCATTTTGAGAATGCTTGTTTCTCTATATGAACTATAATTAATGAATAATAACTGTAATAATACTTATACTGAAGCTAACTGAACTATGGAAGCTGCTTTCTGCCACACAATAAAAAACACTAAAATGTTATTGAATTACAAAAATACAAAAATTGCGAGAAAAACTGTGAATTTCAAGATAAAAAGTGGCAATTCTGAGAAATAAAAGTTCAAGACACAATTATCTTAATTTTTATTCAGAGGCAGAAACCAGCTTCCATAGTTAACACAATTAACAAACAAAAAAAAGCAATTAATCATCCATTGCTGAAACTAAAGTTAATTTTAAAATGATAAATTAAAATAAAAAGCTAATTTCAGCTCAATCAGAATCAGACGGATATTGATCATTAAACTTGTATATATAGACGAGGTTTCGGCCCTTCCTGCGACAGATCAGTGTGTGTGTGTGTGTGTGTGTGTTCATTCATAAAGCTGATCTCGTCACGCTATCCGTCACACACAGGGTTAGTCCTGAACGGACCACCACGGAAAACAGATCCATGTGTTATTCTCCAGATAAACATCCAACAGAGGACGAGATGAGCAGATAAACTCCCGACAGCTTCTTATCGCGCTGCATATTTCAGAACCATAAGCACACACGCCATAAACACACATAAACCTGGAGCTTCCACACGCATTCTAGATCCAGAAACCTGGAAAACCTTCACGGAGTCACTCCTCCACTGGGATTTGGCGTTCTTTAGATCTTATTTTAGTATTTTGTAAAAAAAAAAACCTAAAAACAAAACAAACGAACGTATAAAACCCAGGATGTAGTTCATCACTGGAGTATGAAGGAAATCATAACAAAGAAATTGCATTTTTGGCAACGACTGTGGATGTTTTATCCGATGATAATCCGTTCAGTCCAGAGAAGCCAAAAGCCACAAGATAAGGAATGATTTAAAGTTTAGAACTTCATTCGGGCGATTTTGTCTTTTTCTACCAATAAACATTAAACAAAAACCGAAATTAAATAAATAATAAACACATATTATATAAAATTATATTATATAATATATATATATACAAATATATACATATTTAAAACTTGACTTGGGTGATTTTGTCTTTCTACTAATAAACCCTAAACAAAAATTAAATAAACAAATCTCATCATTATATTAGATATAAATTTGTATATATAATAATTATATATATAATAATAAATACAAATATTATATAAACTTATCTATGTATTTTAAGTAAATATATATATTTAAAACCTGACTTGTGATTGTCTTTTTATACCAATAAACATTAAACAAAAATTAATTGAAGAAAAAAGATTATAAATGATAATTAAAATTGTTTATGTAATAATTAAAAAAATATTTTAAGTAAATATATATATATATATAGATTTAAACTTGACTTGGGTGATTGAGTTTTTCTACCAATTAACAGTAAATATTCATTCAAAGCTTAAAGTTTACGACCTTCCATAAACAGTTAAAATACATAATATAAAATATATACACTTATTTATATAACAATTAAATAAACATATTTTGTGTAATTTTTACATATATTTTCACACACACACACACACACACACACACACACACACACACACACACACACACAAATAAATTGTAATTAAATTGTATTTTTGACAACGACTGTGGATGTTTTAGTTCATCCACACTCCAAAAGGCATTAGATAAGGAACGATTGATTGATTTTACCGGATGCAAAAATATGTGGACTCTTAAAAACACCTGAATGTCACTGCATTAGATACAAAACATAATATGAAGGTGTAGTTCATTGTTCTTCACTCACTTGCTTTTGTATTTTGTCAAGTATTGCAAAGACACTCATATATTTCTAAGAGTTCACATTCTTTTCGGGTCACTGTATTTGTTATCTTGGGACGTCACCTGATCTCCAGCCCTTCAAACATTAATGCATCTGTTAGCTGAGGTGTGACACACAGGTGTCATCTGAACTACTGCTCCAGTTTCAGTGTGTGTGTGTGAGTGTGTGTGTGTGTGGGACACCTGCTGTAATTACACTGCGTCTGAGATACCCCCTCTTCACACCAGCATCACATGCATTCTTACAATAACAGGCAATCCCAGAAAACATCAGTTTGAGGTCGGTGGAAAAATCCAACAAATATGGGGATTATAAATATACTGGTGTTTCACTCAATACTGATCAGCAATTTAAACAGACCAAGAAAAATAGATCGATTTAATTTATAAATGGACAACTATAATAGCAAAGCTATTGAAATCCTGTTGAATAATCAAATAAATTATTTATGATGAAATGTTTATCAATTGACCACATATACACACACATATATATATATATATATATATATATATATATATATATATAGAGAGAGAGAGAGAGAGAGAGAGAGAGAGAGAGAGGCTATATACAGTGCTATGCATACGTGAATACACCCATGCTAAAGTTGACTAAAAAGAGGAATAAAAAATCTTATTTTGGAAATTGAACTTAATGCCTTAATTTAAAAAATTAGGAAAAATCCAACCTTTAAGGACACCAATTTTCTTTGTGAATGAATAATGTATCGTAAATAAATAAATGTTCTTCCTTAAAATACAGGGTGCATAAGTTTGGACACCCCTATGTTAAATTCCCATAGAGGCAGGCAGATTTTTATTTTTAAAGGCCAGTTACTTCATGGATCCAGGATACTATGCATCCTGATAAAGTTCCCTTGGCCTTTGGAATTAAAATAGCCCCACATCATCACATAGCCTTCACCATACCTAGAGATTGGCATGGTTTTATTTCAGTTAGCCTAAAAGCTAGTTTGATTTGCATTGAGAGATGATCTTATGGAAAGTACCCCATGCCAATCTCTAGGTATGGTGAAGGCTATGTGATGATGTGGGGCTATTTTAATTCCAAAGGCCAAGGGAACTTTATCAGGATGCATAGTATCCTTAAAAAAAAAAAAAAAAACTTAAAAATAAAAATCTGCCTGCCTCTATGGGAATTTAACATAGGGGTGTACTCACTTATGCACCCTGTATTTTAAGGAAGAACATTTATTTATTTACGATACATTATTCATTCACAAAGAAAATTGGTGTCCTTAAAGGTTGGATTTTTCCTAATTTTTTAAATTAAGGCATTAAGTTCAATTTCCAAAATAAGATTTTTTATTCCTCTTTTTAGTCAACTTTAGCATGGGTGTATTCACTTATGCATTGCACTGTATATATATATACACACATATATATACATACACACACAAATTAAAATATATAAATTAAAAACTACCATTAACAATATTAAACTGAACAAAAATGAAATTGATATTTAAAGAAAACAGATAATGTTTTTATTAAATAATTTATTTATAATTTATAAAAAAATAATATAGAAATGATATTTAAAATAGTAATATTACAAAATGACGAGTATTCATTGTCAATTACACTCGCACAATTACAAAATAAGCAAGTATTTTGAACTTAATATTGACAACGTATTTTATGAGAATTTTTTTTTATGTATATGTCTATATGTATATATTTATTCCTCATAAAATATGTTGTCAATATTAAGTTCAAAACACTTGCTTATTTAGTTTGTAAAAAATCATGGAAATGCTTATTAGCATTAACTATTATAAAAAAAAAGAAAAGTTAAACAAAAAAGTACAACTTAAAGTCCCTGAAGTGTCACTGCCTTGAAACACGCAGCATTATTCAGTGTGTTGATGTAACTTCCACAGGAAGAAGGGGCGGGGCATATCAAGATGCTCCTCCCCCTTTTTTAGGCAATAGCGTTTAGTTTATATCACAGCTCGGTAAAGCTGCAGTTTCCTCCTAATCTCTAACCGTTTCTCCTCCTGATCTCCTCCATATCGCCTCCATATCGCATTATGTCCAGAATTAAAATGGAGCCGATTCGTTTTCTGTTCTGCGGCGACTCGCTCATGATCGTGTCTCTGGACCGAAGCTGCGGCGGTTCTCGTGACTCTAACGTGAAACCAGACTTCGTTCGCCCCAATGGAAAGCATATTTGCACTGTCTGAATCGTTCCCTATCCCCTATATAGTGCACTATGAGCCGTTCACCATGTGGAAAATAGTAAATGAGTGAAGAGTGACCGATTTCAGTCGCACCTTTCTATTTATAGTGTAGGGGGCGGAGCTTCAGATTCTAGAGAGCATTTGATTGGACAGAACATCTGATGAGAAGCTGAAGTGCAGAGTGATGTCATGAAGTGAGAGATTGTAAGTTTCTACCAATAAACACTAAACAAAAATTAATTGAAGAAATAAATATTATAAATTATATTTAAAATTGTTTATATAATAATTAAAAATATATTTTAAGTAAATATATATATTTAAAGTTGACTTGGGTGATTTTTTTTTTCTATCAATAAACATTAAACAAATCAAAAATGTTATCAAATTAAATATGCATTATATAAATTTGTAAAAAATGTATTATATTTAAAAATATTTTATAAATATAAAAAACTTTACTAGGGTGATATTGTCTTTCTACCAATAAACTTAAAAAAAACAGTGCACTATGTGCCATATATCATGTGGAAGATAGTAAATATGTGAACATGTGACCGATTTCAGCCGCAGAGTGATGTCATCAAAATCATTAATCCATATTAGCTGAAGTTTTGAACGCTTATATCTTCTAAATGTGAGTTTTGTCATTGTTTTGGAGCACACTAGCTTATAACCAACCTTATACACTGATATACACACACACTCTATTGTGCAGGAGACACTGCCGTCTGCAGTTCTCTCGGGTGTTTCTGTCAGATGACGCACTACACACTCTGCGCTCTGGTGTGTGTCTTACTGTTTATATGCCGGGGCGACCCAGTAAGGGTTCTCTGAGGCTTCTTTGGCGTGCCGCAGGATGGCCTCTCGTGGGTTGCTGTCATCGGTTTTGTCCAGGGCGATGTTCTTCACGATGAAGGAGGACAGCGTTCCACCGTGAGCCGCCACACGACCCCCCCGACCTGCTCGAGGACACACACAGATCAGAGCAGGACAAAAACACACACAAATACAGCATTCAGATGCAGAAAACATTGGCCACCCTCCCTCGCTCACACAGAGGACGTATTATGACCTTTATCAAAGTCTTGTTGTTTTCAGGCTCTACTAGAACAGGTTTTCCTGCTTGAATGTTGATTATTCTCCTCATATTCCCCATTGTTGCAGCTCCTCTCTTCCCAGTCTGTCAGTAACGCTCTGTTTACTTCCTGTCTCTATGAAGCCTCTCCTTCTGAAAAGCGCACTGTGCTCTGATTGGTCGGCTGGAGCAGTGTGTTGTGATTGGTCGAGCGCTTCGAGTGTGTTTGGGAAATGTCCCGCCCCTTACCATAACCGCCAGTTTAACACACTACTAACTAACTCAACCAGGCCCCGCCCCTTTATTCTGCGTATGAATTATTATAATGAGGAATATTGTGACGTGTTCGTTCCCGGAAGAAACTCAAGACTACAATGGAGGCGTTTCAGGAGTTCAGAAACACTGACACTGATATAGAGAAGAACTGGAGCTTTCTCATGATCGAACAGCAACATTACATTGAACATGGAAAAAAGCATAATAGGACCTCTTTAAGCAAAACATCCTCCTCGACGCGGGTAAAGTGTGTTTATGTTGTGATTAAACATGAGAGGAGCTGAGACTCGACTGATCGGAGAGTTTCTGAGATCTCCTGATCTCCAGAGCCGGAGCGAAGGAGCCCAGACTCGCTGATCCTCGGCCAACACTAGAGGAGTGTTTACTCAAGCCGAGTCTCCGAGACACACTGAAGCCTTCAGCATCCAGACTCACACTCTCAACTCAAAACTGTGTGTGCCGTTTATTTGGACACTGTGCAAAATTGTGCTTGCTAATATAAGGTGAAAAGTTACAATCTGAACAAATGATCCATGAAAGCGCCGCTAAACCTGAGAAGAGTCTATATGTCCACCTCAGGATGGATTATAGAGCTATACGAGCCATTTCTGTTTATTTACTATTAAGTTTGGCGTTTTTGCAGCCCTGGTGTTGAAACTTGGGATGTAGCAATACATTTTAAAACTTGATTTGGGTGATTTTGTCTTTTTCCACCAATAAACGTAAAAAAAAAAATATATATATATATAATAATATATATAATAATATATATAATAATATATATATAATATATATATATATATATATATATATATATATATATAATTTTCTATTTAATATAATAATAAAAAAAATGCATACATTTATTATAATGATTAAATAAATATATAGTTATAGATATTTTAGTGCTGGGCAACAATTAATCGCGATTAATCGCATCCAAAATAAAAGTCTGTGTTTACATAATATATGTGTGTGTACTGTGTATAATTCATTTGTATCTATAAATTAATGCATGCATGCATGTATATATTTAAGAAAATGTGTTATTTATATATAAAATATTTATATTTATACATGATGTATAAATATAAATACAGTATATACATGAACATATTTTTAAAATATATATACATGCATATGTGTATATTTATAAATAGTAAATAATTATACACAGTACACACACACATATTATGTAAATACAAACTTTTATTTTGGATGCGATTAATCGTTGCCCAGCACTGATATATTTATATAAATGTTGTACATGTATATATGTTTTATATAATTATATTATTATAATATTTATTTAATTATTATATAAATACGTAATTTTTTTTATTTATTTATTATACATTTAAAAATGTATTATGTATAAAAATAATATAAATATAATTAAATATTTTAGATATTGTTTATTACATAAAAAAATAGCTTTAGGGGCTTACTAGTTTAACCCTAATTTTGGTTTGTACTTATTTTAATATAATATAATATAATATAATAAAAACATATTATATAATATATAACTTTAATTATATAAAAAAATATATATGAATAAAGGAAAATATTTTTGATAATTTATCTTCCTGACATTCCGGCATTATTTAAACTATGTCACTTCCTAGATGTCACAATTTCGGAAAAGTCGGAAAAGTTTGCACGACCATTTTGCATGGAAAATATGGGACATAATTACAAAACGTTTTTTTTTAATGAGCTGATTGCCAG
>NC_140229.1:1891813-1906813 GCF_951802725.1 Rutilus rutilus
ATTTATTATCATATAAATTATTTTGTAAATTTTTCCATTCCTATTTTTTAAATATTCTATTTATGTCAAACTCTAAATTTGACTGAAATTGCTATTTGTGATTAATAAATAAATAATAATAAAAAACAATTATGAACAATTATTTTATTTATTATTGTATAAATACTATTTTATTTATTATAAATAAATATAATTATTAATTATTTTAATATATTACCGCTCCTAGTTTTTGTAAATAAAAAGGTTTGAACACAAAAGCGCTTTTGTTTCTAATTATTTCTTGGACAATTCGTCTTGTGTTTGACAACAGTGACTCTGTTCTAAGCGTGCAGACGATTGATCTTGCTCAAATGGAGTCATGATGAACGAGAACGAGAACGAGACTGAGTGAGTCATTTCGCTGAGTTTCCTCGCTTTAATCATCGGGTTCAATCAGTCCAAGTCTGGCTGTAATGGTAACTGGACAAACACGGGCGTAAAAACAGGGGAGAGTGTGAAGTGTGACGGAGACCTCTGACTCTTGACTGGGTCGTAGTAAACCTTCGCCAGACCGTTCCCCGTTCCAACCATGATCTGGTTCAGCTTGGGATGCCAAAGACAGCGGACAACACTCTGAAACAACACCAGAGGAGAGAACGAGAGTGAGAACTCATTATAGATAGATAGTTTTTTTTTATTAAAAAAAGTTGAACTTTTGCATTTGGATGGCTATAAAGAAAATGGGCGTGGCAAAATACACTCGAAAGCCAATAAATCCTAAACGAAAACTCAGAACTTCACAAAAATTGGTGCGCATATGTGACATAACATTCTAAACAAGCATGCAAAATTCTATGGAGATCGGACCATAGGTGGCGCTTTAACTGTTAAAAAGCTTTGAAAACCATATGTTTCCTATGGTAAATCACAAGGTGTTTCACACATGCACACAATATGCATATCATTTGATAGATCTCCTCATACTGAACAACTTGGCATTCACATCCATGAATATTTTATTTGTCCTCGAGAGGAAATTTGTTTCCACCGTAGATGCGTACATAACACAAACACACATAACATGTTAAATTATCAACATCATAATACCATCAAAAACAGTCGCTGACATCACAAAAAAAAACAACAACAAGAGAGCATACATGACGTATCAATGGGCGATTTCCTATGTATTTAGAGCTCGTATAGAAACAGGAACAAAACTCTTTCTATTCCTGGCCTTTCTACACATCGGTAAACCTATACCTATATCTATGGCCAGAAGGATAAAATATTTGTAAAGTAGGTGGTCTGGGTCGTTTAAGATTTTCTGTGCCTTTCGCAACGTGATTGTAGAGACACAATACGATAAATTAGGGGTAGGGATACCAGTAATTTTACTTGCTAAATAAGTTATCTTTAAGAATTGGTTCTTGTTGGTAACTGTTAGCATATGGAAAAAAATAATAAATGGCACCATAAGTAAGGACTGGCTCAATAATACTGGGATACAAAAGACGACGACGACGCGGCTGAACAGACGAGCGTCTACGTTTACGAATAGCTGTCAGTCTTCGTTGACAGCACTTGTAAACCCCTAGCTGGTTGAAGTTGAGATTTCATAATTGTTTATGAAATCATATTATTTTTAATGAAATCATTTTTTTTTTTTTTACATAAACCGATGGCAGAGGGTGACGTCTGATATCTCTCGCACTCCAGCTCATCTCCAGCTGACTATATTTGGCATTCGGGAAGAGGCCTGGATCTGAATGACAAAAGGGGCATGTGTGAGGATTTGTGGGCATGTGTGTGTGTGTGTGTGTGTGTGTGTGTGTGTGTGTGAGATGGAGGAACAGACTCATGAATACCTGGAATCACATGCAGGGGAAACGTCTTCATGCAGCACATTTCTACACTTTAAACCCTACACTGTAAACAATTATATGATCAATAAGTAATGTCAACATATGTTTTTACATTGCTTTAACTCATCAAAATAAGTTAAGCAAGTTTTTTTTTATAAGTTATATAAGATTCAACTTTTTTTTTTTTTTGTCAGTTTAATGCAATTTAAGTTGAAATTACTTAAACATCAGAGTTGATTATATATAAAAAAAAAAAAAAAAATTTGCTGTGTAATGCTCAAAATAGTTAATTGGTAAACAAACTATTTTGTTCAAATAAATTAACTTTTATGGGTATTTAGAAACTCTTTTTCTTTTGAGTTCACAAAACTGACACATTTTACGTAATCTGAATTGTTTCATTGGTTTTGAGTTTTATTAACTTGCTTCTTTTAATTAAGATAAACTTAAATTTAAATGAAACTGGGCTGGGATTTCTATTTCCCAGCATGCTTTGCTATGGCACTTGAAAGGGAGAGTAAATGCTCAAATTAATTGTTCTTAAAAAAAATTGGGTGCGAGATTTATGTTAAAGTGGGAGATTTAGTTGTTTAATTTTGTTAACATTGTGTTACCAATTAGCAAGTTAGCATTTATTGAATTAGCTAGTTGAACCTAAGTAAGTTTCCACTACTAATATTTATAAGTTGAAATTACATGATCATTTTAAGTTAAATGTATGAATTAGATTACTCAAATATAAGTTAAGAGCAATTAAAATGTATGAGTACAAAACAAAAATCTGCTAGTTCTGCTTATATAAGCTTTGAAACTGATTACCTAAATTTTTTTGAGTTTTGCCAACTTATTCTGGTTTACAGTGTATACAATGACAGTTCATTTGTGAGCATGTACAAAACACGGCACCATTAAAGTAAAAAAACACACACACAAAAAAAAAACTATTACCATTTTACTTGTGACTGAAGAAAATCTAACCCAAATAAATACATAAATATATCAGATTAATAAAATAATTTTAATTATATAAATTATAATTAAAATTAAATTATAATATATTATATTTTCCATAAGGAAATAATAATAATAATAATAATAATAATAATAATAACTATATGTAAAATATTATATAAAATAAATAAATAATTTTTTTAAATGTTATGCTCTCAAATCTCATTTGCATTCTAATTGAGAGCTATAGAGGAAGAATGTCATTGAAGAGCGACTTAAATTTGGGTCTGCATCCTATGAATTCTGCAAAATATACTAAATTTATGTCAGTCACATTTATTTATAAAGCACATTTAAAAACAACAGATGTCGGCCAAAGTGCTGTACAAATGTTAAGCAAATAATATTAAAACTAGGACACAACACATAATCACATGCAATGCATAAATTACATCACTGCACCTACTTATGAATATATGCAGTAATAAATATGATGATTTTAAATCCGTTCTTAAAACTCATCTATGTTGATGCAGATTTAATGTAAAGTGGCAGATTATTCCAGAGCTGTGGAGCAGCCACTGAAAAGGCACGAATCCTGGGAACAATCAACCGTAGACTATATCATTGGTTAATCGAAAGATGTCTGGATGTATGATGAAACGAAAGGAGATCAGAAATACATGCAAGAGCCAAACCGTGGAGGCCTTTATAAACAAACGATAATGCTTTAAACTGGATACGATATTTGACTGGAAGACCAGCACTGGCGAAATATGTTCCCTTTTCTTCGCTCCCGTCAAAAGTCTAGCTGGACAAGCTGGAGACGTGACAGTAAAGACTGTGAGACACCCAAGTACAATACATTACAATAATACAGTCGGGATAAGATGAAAGCATGCATTACGACTTACAGATGATAAAAATGACTTCATTTTGGCTATTTTCTTGAGTTGATAGAAGCAACTTCTGACCACAGCATTGACTTATCAAATGTCAATGCTGAATTCCTACATTTCTAGCATGTGTATGAAGGTTAGCAGACAAAAGGTTCTAATTTACTGACAAACATCTCTGTAGCCAAAAACTAAGACTTCTGACTTTGCTTAATTTAACTGAAGGAAATTGGCTGACATCCAATGACTGTCATCCTTCAAAAAATCAAATAAACACTGTAAACTAGAAACATCATTTTGATGTAAGGGAAAGTAACACTGATTGTCATCTGCACAACAGTGGTATGAAAAATTATATTCCCTAAAAATGTCATACAAAGGGAGCATGTATAATGAAAATAAAACTGGACCCAGCATTGAGCCCTGTGGAACCCCATACAAAACTGATGCACAAGGTGACGAATCCCTGCCAATCTCCACAGGAAAGGTCCTGTCTTTTAAATATGAAGCAAACCCATTTAAAGCACAACAATATGGTGCATAAAAGTCATACGGACTACTTCTATGGTCTTTGCATGGTGTTTCTGTCCTTTTTTTTTGAGCTTGACAGATGTGAACTGTCATGCAAACACGCCGTATTGAAAAGAAATGCATTAAAAAAAACATTCAATTAAAAAAAGTAAAACAAAATTAAAATTAAAAGTAAAGTAAAACAAAACAGGTTTGGAATCAAATGAGTAAATAATGAAGTTGTACAGAAAAAATACGATCTGGATGGATGGATAGGATAGGATAGGATGGATTGGTGGATGGATAAGATGAATAATATGGATAATATGGGATGGATAGGATGGATATGATAGGATGAATAAGATGGATAATATGAATAATATGGGATGAATAGGATGGATATGATAAGATGGATAAGATGGGATGGAGGATAGGAAAGGATGGATGGATGGATGGATGGATAAGATGGGATGGATAAGACTGGATGGATGGACAGACAGACAGACAGACAGACAGACAGACAGATAGATAGATAGATAGATAGATAGATAGATAGATATCCAGCAGTTATGGGGGTCCAAATGCACTTGAAATATTATCTTTTGGCATTAGATAACAGCACAGGAGAAGCACAGTAAAAAAAAAAAATTAAAAAATCACTATACACTAATACACTTCGTCCAAGAAAGTCCTCTATCTGACCAGATCTTAAGTTCTGTGCAGTTCATTCCCTATGCAGTTCATTCCCTGTGCAGATCACTCCCTATGCAGTTCATTCCCTGTGCAGATCACTCCCTGTGCAGATCATTCCCTATGCAGTTCATTCCCTGTGCAGATCATTCCCTGTGCAGATCACTCCCTATGCAGTTCATTCCCTGTGCAGATCACTCCCTGTGCAGATCATTCCCTATGCAGTTCATTCCCTGTGCAGATCACTCCCTATGCAGTTCATTCCCTGTGCAGATCCCTCCCTGTGCTGATCATTCCCTGTGCAGATCACTCCCTGTGCTGATCATTCCCTGTGCAGATCACTCCCTGTGCTGATCATTCCCTGTGCAGTTCATTCCCTGTGCAGATCACTCCCTATGCAGTTCATTCCCTGTGCAGATCCCTCCCTGTGCTGATCATTCCCTGTGCAGATCCCTCCCTGTGCTGATCATTCCCTGTGCAGATCACTCCCTGTGCAGATCATTCCCTGTGCAGTTCATTCCCTGTGCAGTTCATTCCCTATGCAGTTCATTCCCTGTGCAGATCACTCCCTATGCAGTTCATTCCCTGTGCAGATCCCTCCCTGTGCTGATCATTCCCTGTGCAGATCATTCCCTGTGCAGTTCATTCCCTGTGCAGTTCATTCCCTGTGCAGATCATTCCCTGTGCAGTTCATTCCCTGTGCAGATCACTCCCTATGCAGTTCATTCCCTGTGCAGATCACTCCCTGTGCAGATCATTCCCTATGCAGTTCATTCCCTGTGCTGATCATTCCCTGTGCAGATCACTCCCTGTGCAGATCATTCCCTATGCAGTTCATTCCTTGTGCAGATCATTCCCTGTGCAGATCACTCCCTATGCATATCACTCCCTGTGCAGATCACTCCCTGTGCAGATCATTCCCTATGCAGTTCATTCCCTGTGCTGATCATTCCCTGTGCAGATCACTCCCTGTGCAGATCATTCCCTATGCAGTTCATTCCCTGTGCTGATCATTCCCTGTGCAGATCACTCCCTGTGCAGATCATTCCCTATGCAGTTCATTCCTTGTGCAGATCATTCCCTGTGCAGATCACTCCCTATGCAGTTCATTCCCTGTGCAGATCACTCCCTGTGCAGATCATTCCCTATGCAGTTCATTCCCTGTGCAGATTACTCCCTATGCAGTTCATTCCCTGTGCAGATCCCTCCCTGTGCTGATCATTCCCTGTGAAGATCACTCCCTGTGCAGATCATTCCCTGTGCAGTTCATTCCCTGTGCAGTTCATTCCCTATGCAGTTCATTCCCTGTGCAGTTCATTCCCTATGCAGTTCATTCCCTGTGCAGATCATTCCCTGTGCAGTTCATTCCCTGTGCAGATCATTCTCTGTGCAGATCACTCCCTGTGCTGATCATTCCCTGTGCAGATCACTCCCTGTGCAGATCATTCCCTGTGCAGTTCATTCCCTGTGCAGTTCATTCCCTGTGCAGATCATTCTCTGTGCAGATCACTCCCTGTGCGGATCACTCCCTGTGCGGATCACTCCCTGTGCGGATCACTCCATATGCGGATCATTCCCTATGCATATCACTCCCTGTGCAGATCACTCCCTGTGCAGATCACTCCCTGTGCGGACCATTCCCTGTGCATATCATTCCCTGTGCGGATCACTCCCTATGCGGATCATTCCCTATGCGGACCATTCCCTGTGCATATCATTCCCTGTGCATATCATTCCCTGTGCAGATCACTCCCTGTGCGGATCATTCCCTATGCGGACCATTCCCTGTGCATATCATTCCCTGTGCATATCATTCCCTGTGCATATCATTCCCTGTGCAGATCATTCCCTGTGCAGATCACTCCCTGTGCAGATCACTCCCTGTGCAGATCACTCCCTGTGCAGATCACTCCCTGTGAGGATCACTCCCTGTGCGGATCACTCCCTGTGCGGATCACTCCCTATGTGGATCATTCCCTATGCGGACCATTCCCTGTGCATATCATTCCCTGTGCAGATCACTCCCTGTGCAGATCACTCCATGTGCAGATCACTCCCTGTGAGGATCAGGAAAGACCTGTGAGGCATTGGGTGAATCTGCTTATCCTCCTCCAGCTGTTCATCTCAAACCTGAGCCTTTCTGCCTTCAGTTAAGCCTGCCTGCCTGACCTAGAACAGGGCTTTAGACCCCCCCCCCACCCCGTAGCAGGGGTCTCCACTGCCCTGATTGACTTAACGGGATGTACGAGGTTAATCCGTCTCTGTCGGCATGTGGCCGAGTAATTGATTATTTAGAAAAAGATCTGGAAGATTTGGCCGCGGATCTGAAATGTGCTTCCAGCTGAGCCTTTTTTTGGCGGAATACAAATATAATCTGCTTTACCTTGATATCATGTGTGTGTGGAGGCTTTAGATCTGTATATTTGAGGATCACAGAGTACATGGGAATTCAGTTTCCTGGCCTGAGAACAGCTAAATATAGCGATATACACAGTCAAAACTAAATTTATTCAGACATCTACAACATTTCTCACAGTTTATTCGCTATAGTTTAGAAAACGGTAATAAAATATGAGCAGAACTCAGTTGATATTTGACTGGTTTTGTCCGTCCTTCTGTTAGACTGTCTCACACATGAATTATGTTGAATATCTGTCAGCTGTTAAATTTAACTACACAATTAGATAATACCAGTTTAGCTCAACCAATCAACAAGCAATGCTTCATTTTGTTCAGTCTGTGTGTAAAAAGAGCATTAGCAATTAAAGAAAAAACACTTCAGCAAAACATGATCAGGTCAAAGTGTCGGAATCATTTTTGGTCCTAAATTTGTAATATTTTTACTGGTAGTCACTGTATGAAGAATATTTGGGTATTATATGTCACAGTTTACTTTATTTTGCTCTCCTCACTTACATAAATTAACTATACTGTCCTGCACCCACTAGTTAAAAAATATCACAAATGATATCTGGTGTCTGAATTTTTTTTGGTTTGACTGTATATCGGCCCAAACACGCATCAACGGCTCAACGAGTCCATCGTGTGCCAGTGAAACAAACACTCATAATGCAGAGTATTTATATGCAGCTCAAATGTTTCTGCTAGCACGAAGAGGAATGATAATAATGGCAATGTGAGTGAATCAGGTCTTTCTTCAGCACATTTACTGCGGTTATGGCAAAAACTGAAGCATCTTATTCAATCTTCCATCTTTTCCAAGCAAAACAAGCTGTTTACAGGACAGGATGACAGGATGAGCTTGTGCTTGGATGAGAAAGTGGAACAAATATGGACAACATGTACCTTAGAAGACATTAGGATGCTTTCATGTCACATAATAATTTGAATAATAAATTACATATAGAATATATAATAATATAAAAAAATTATAGCACATTTCTTTGCTTTAATGAAATAATGATAATAGTAATACATTACATATAATTTACATAAAAAACTTTAATTAAATAACAATAAATTAAATATAATACATATAAAATAAATAACAAAAATGTTATATTAATTTGTAATATATTTATATAACAAAAAATTAGATAATGCATTATATACATAAAATACAAAAAATGAATAAAAAAATAATTAATGAATTAATACTAATATGACTACTAATACATTATAAATGTATAATATATAATATGCATAAAATAAATAATTCTAATATATTAATTATAATAAATTACATGCATAAAATATATATAAAATAAATGTAACGATAATAATGGTAATGTGAGAGAATAAAATATATAATGGATATTACATTTATAATAAATAATTCAAATAAAATTATAACATTAATTTGCAATAATAGAATTGTGAAATTATAATATATGTTACATAAAATAAATAATAATAATAATAATAATAATAACAACAACAATATTAAAATACATATACAATATTTAATAAAACCAAAATTATAGCAATTACTTTGCAATGAAGAAATAATAACAAATTCAATATAATTTAATACAATAAAAATAATAATTTTATAATAATTTTATAATATATAACTAAAAAATAAATAACTAAAATGTCAATATACTAATTTGCAATGATTAATAATAATAAGAATACATTAGATATAAAATACATAATATAAATTATTGAAGCAAAAAAATTCGAATATATTAATTTGCAATAATGAAATTATTATAACTTGCATGCATAAAATATGTATTAATAAATGTAATACTAATAATGGTAATGTGATGAATAAAATACTAAATGTATATTATATATGCAATAAATAATAATACAAATTATAACATTAATTTGCAATAGTTATACACTTTATATAAAATGAATACTGATATATAAAATAGCGACCTCGGGACCAGACCCGCGCAGTAGCGACCTCGGGACCAGACCCGCGCAGTAGCGACCTCGGGACCAGACCCGCGCAGTAGCAACCTCGGGACCAGAGCGACCCTGGGACCAGACCCGCGCAGTAGCGACCTCGGGACCAGACCCGCGCAGTAGCGACCGAGACATTTTGGCTTCACTTTTCAGGGCTTGTGCGGCACGCTTGGGTTTGACGTGATATGATAAGCGATCGTTAATCAGCGCGATTTACTGCAATGCTTTTTTCCCCTTAGTTGCTCAGAACAAAAGCGGATGTTACTTCAGATTACATTAACCGGTGAAAATTCTTATTTTGGTCATACTTTCAAAAAGTAGAATCTGTGATTGCGAATGCCAGGATCCACACCGGCGGCGACTGACAGCCGCACATTCTCCTCAAAACATCGGATTCATCCGCGCAGTGCCGTGCCGAGGCACAACCCACGTAAAGCTGATCGTTCCGCGAATAACTGCAATTGCAGAGTTCGAACAGAGATGGCGACAAAGAGGAAAAACTACGGACTGCAGCTTTAACTAATGTTAACTAATGAACCTTATTGAAAAGTTTTACCATTTATATTGTATTTCTAGCTTCAGTTTTTCTGTGCAAGTCCAGAAGCCTGTAAAAACGGTCCCATAAACACTATATCAGTTGAATCTGAGAGCAGGGCTGGTTCTGTTTTAGTTCTCCGGGCATCGAGTCGCAGGAGGACGCAGATGTCTCACCTGGTTTTTGCACCTTGTGAAAAAGTCCTGGAAGTGGAGAACCACCCCTGGAGTATTTACTCTGTCCAGCGCGGGGTTATTTCAGTGTTTACACTCGCATGATTGGTGGCTCTGTCTGTCACAGGACCACTTCATAAAGACAGCACTTAAATTCTTCAGTCGTCCTGCTGGATAAACACCGTAAATAGCTCACTCGTCAGGTCAGCTATAAATAACTTTAGTCCTCTGGACGGTCCAAAGGTATTTACACCCGACCAGAGGCGAAGTCGGCCACTGCTATAATAAACCATGGGGCTTAATAATAGAATAAGTCAGCTTTCGTTGTGCTCGTACACTCTCAGAAAAAAAAAGGTACAAAATCTGTCACTGGGGCGGTACCCTTTCAAAAGGTACACCTTTGTACCTAAAGAGTGCATATCAGTCACCCAAAGGTACATATTGTTACCAGAAGTGCAGATATTAGTGCCTAAATGGCACATGTTGGAACCTTTTGAAAGGGTAGCGTCCCAGGGACAGCTTTTGTACCTTTTTCTGGGAGTGTGTGGAAAAGAGCAGTGTGCACATTCTGCCTAATGTCTCACTTAATGGACTTAATTTCCTTCACAGAAAAAAAAAAAAAAAAAAAGTATATGATAAATAATAATAATAATAATAATATGATATAATAATAATAAAAAAATATTATTTATATGATAAATAAAAACAAATAATATGGCAAAAACGTTGAGTAAATGATAGCATATTTTTCATTTTAGGATAAAATATTACATTCATATCTGCAAACACTAACAAGCTAAATTAAATTCAATATAGCAGATTGATATCTGGTATGAGAATAAGACTAAATTATATATAAAATATATTAAAATGTAAATACAATATATTTATCTGCAATAATGAAATCATAATAAAGTAATAAAATATTATATATATAAAATAAAGAATTAAAATACAAATTATAATCTAGAAATTTGCAGTAATTAAATAAAAAATAATTAGTATACACATGTATATGAAATACATTTATGAAATAAACAGTTAAAATAAGTATAATATATTTATTTCACAATAATAAAAATACCTATATGTCAGATTAACTTATATATTAAATATATAATAAAATATGCTAATTTATATATATATATATATATATATATATATATATATATAACATTAAAATATATATATTTTTTAAATGAAATCAATATGCAATGCAATAATGAAATAATAATAACAATAATAATTTATCATAAATAAAATATATATGTGAATTTTTTTTATTTTTTTTATAATTATAATATTGATTTGCAATAATGAAATACCCTTGTGTCAGATGATGTTATTCTTCTGTAAAGCCTGATATGAGACATTAGCAGTATGTGAGAGCATAGGAATGATGGATGCTGATTATTTGTGCCAAACTCTAAAAACGGATGACATAACGATGAAATAATAATAATAATTATATTATTATTACATCAAAATGCACATTAACACAAACTGAAAGCTTGATTTTCTTCTTTTGGAGTAGAGCAGCAGCAGTGGGCATGAATCAGAAGAAGGGTTTGGAAAATGTCTGTAATGATTCCACACACAGAGAGAAGTGAACATCTGCTTTATGCCATGCTGTCAGCGGTACACACCGAGCAAACGGAGCTGGAGAGCATTAGCTTTACGGTGTTATGACTGGAGCCCGAGCGCTGGGACTGAGACACACACTCAGGAGCTTTGAGCTTTCACTCGCTTCGAGTTCTCCTCGCGTCAGTCCAGCTAATGCATGGAGGAAGACAGTGTTCCCGGCGCGTCCACTGGGACACACAGGAGGAAGGGTTCGTTTCCTCACCGCAGACAGTGCACTGGTGATCTCACGCCACCATATTTAGCCAGTCATTCAAGACCGCAGTCTTACAGACAATTAGAGAAAACACTTTTACTGGGACGTGTTGCTTTCTCTCGGCATCTCCATATACAAGTGTAAATAAGAGCTGCCAGTACATGCACATCTGGATATCAAATCAAATAATAAATATAGTAGATAATTACTATAATAACTACTACTACTAAAATAAAAAGTATAATATATTATGATATATAAAAACATAAATAGTTAAAAAAGTAAGTATAACAATAATAATAAATATTTAATATATAAATTATATAATTATAATACAAATTGTTAATTTGTAATAATAATAATAATAAGTACAAATAAAATCTATATGAAATTATTTTATAAAATAGAAACATAGAAAATAGACATAAAAAAATCATAAAAATGAAAAAAGCACAAATCAAAATGACTGAAACTATTAAATTATAAAAATAAAAGCTAATATTCAAATATATAAATTAATAACAATGATATAAAAACGTAAATGGTTAAAAAAGAAAGTATAATAATAATAATAATAAATATATATAATATATATAATATATGATTAAAATACAAATGGTTAATTTGTAACAATAATAATAAATACATATAAAATCTATGAAATAATTTTATAAAAAAAATGAAAATAGACAAATAAAAATTGTATTTACTCAAAGTCAAAATTACTAAAACTATTAAATTATAAAAATAAAAGCTAATATTCAAATATATAAATTAATAACATAATGGTATATATAAAATAATTAAAATATAAAGTATAATAACTTAATCTGCAATAATGAAATATATATATAATAAAATACAAATAAATCTGCAATGTTTATCCTTTTGATCTTTCATTTAAAAAAATCAAAAAATCTAACCTTTCATTGAAGTAAAAGATGTGACAATTATGAAGGATCTGTATGTATATATAAACTGCAATAATGAACAAACAATATAATATAATAGTAATAATAAAAATGATAATGATAATGTACATGGAAATAAATGTATAAAATAAAGCTTATTATATATAAAACATATATTCTATTAGGCAAGTGTGAATTTGAAGCGTGTATCTTCACATCTGCTGCTCCAGTCAAGTGTAAATCAGCTCCCATACTTCACTGCACTTTAGCAAATCATATTTTGTGATCTGGAAACATTATAAGTAAAGACTCAGCACTACATAACTCATAATAACGCATAAGTATAACCTACCGTATCGGCCACTTCAATCTCATAGACCTTCTGAAGAGACTGTCGCTCGAAGAACACCAGCTTCCCGTTTCCTTCGTCTTTCCTGACCGATGTTCCCGTCAGGAGAAGTTTATCATCCGGGCTGAAGCAGCAGTCCGTCCTGATCCCAGAAAACAGTTCGATTAAAAATTATAATTCATCTCAAAATTTGAAATAAAGAGAAAACACGGACAGGTGTTTACATTCATAATGCCTCATAACAATTCATAATCAGCTTCAGGAAAAACTGACATGATGTGTACCATCAAAACTAACACTATTCAAAATCATTTTAATTCACTGAAATTAGTCTGAAATATAAATATTAGAAGAAAAACTTAAACTTAAAAACTTGCCAACTTGGCATTTGCAACCAAATGAAATATGTGTAAGCGCTAAAATCACAAAAACTAAACAGGAAATTGAAATAACAATAATAAAAAATAATTTAAGAAAATGACTAAAACTTAAACTGAAAATATAAAAATAGTACTTAGTCATTAGTACTATAGTGGTGGATAAATAATATTAAAATACCACTTTCTAATTCCATGACTTTTCCAGATATTTCTGATGAACTGAAATGATTTTACAGAGACTGAACTCAAAAAGTCTGAGGAAATCCTTTAAAACTGACCATAAACATACATATATATATTTCAACCATAAAAAATATTCTCCAGGCCTGGAAATTACACTTTTGAAATTCCCTGAATTATTCTGACTTTTGTAACTTGATTTACTTGCAGTTTTAACTTTATCAATACTCCATTTACACCAGATTCATGTCCGACACCACATTATAATGCATTAAATATGTAAAAGATTAATATTATATCATTATTCTTTCTTTAAATAAACATCGAGATTTTGCATTCATATGAACGCATAAGGGAGAGTGTATCATAACTTGGGTATCATATTTTTTCATATTTTAAAATAAATAAATCTATTTCTGCACCTTCACAAGTTAATTTTAAATGATCCTGAAAGTGACAAATGATTTTTGCAAAACTACTAATATTTCATGCAGCCTCTCAATTAATAGGAGCTCATTAAAGACACATGCATATTATATTATATTATATTATGTTAAATTATATGATATTATGTTAAATTATATTTTGTTATGTTCAATGATGTTAAATGATATTATGTTAAATGATATTATGTTAAGTTATATTATGTTAACTTATATTATGTTATGTTAAATGATGTTAAATGATATAAAATTATATTATGTTAAGTTATATTATGTAAAATTATATTATATTATATTACGTTATGTTAAATAATGTTATATTATATTATGTTAAATTATATCAAATTATATTATATTAAACATTAAATTATATTATATTAAGTTATATTATGTTAAATTATATTATAAATAATTATTATATGACGTTAGATCATATTATGTTATGTTAAATGATGTTAGATTATATCAAATTATATTATGTTAAATGATATTAAATGATATTATGTTAAGTTATATTACGTTATGTTAAATTATGTTATATTATATTATATTATGTTAAATTATATCAAATTATATTATATTAAATAATATTATATTAAGTTATATTATGTTAAATTATATTATAAATAATTATTATATGCTGTTAGATTATATTATGTTATGTTAAATGATGTTATATTATATCAAATTATATTATGTTAAATGATATTAAATGATATTATGTAAAATTATATTATATTATATTACGTTATGTTAAATAATGTTATATTATATTATGTTAAATTATATCAAATTATATTATATTAAACATTAAATTATATTATATTAAGTTATATTATGTTAAATTATATTATAAATAATTATTATATGACGTTAGATTATATTATGTTATGTTAAATGATGTTAGATTATATCAAATTA
>NC_140229.1:1911813-1929313 GCF_951802725.1 Rutilus rutilus
AGCAAAGTTAGCTGAAATGATGGTTTAAATGAAAAGAGAAAAATCAATCAATCACCAGTCAGGGAGACTGGGGCAAGTTGTCACAGGTCAATATCTCAAAAACAAAAGGTTTAAGTGCAAAGTCCACTTGCATGAATGCTTGTTTTCTCTATCAGTGCTCATCTATGTAATTTCAAGCATCTAGAACATTCAATTATAATAATTAAGGCAATGATATGATGTCACAAAGTTCTGTCCAATGTTAATTCTATGGGATTTCTGGCCGGCTGGACGGCCGATCGCTTATAAAAGTCATAGCAGTGTTGTCATGACAACGGTGCGGGATGAGTTACATCAACATTAGTACGGAAGGAAGACGTATGCGAGATAGTTACAGTGATGCTTCGCAATGACCACTAATTATTGTTTAAATAAGAATGTGTTAGAGCTGCACGATTCTGGATGAATTATGTTTCAAATAAAGATATTGATTCTGAACAGACGGACAACTCAGCAAAATAACATCATTTGCTAGAGGTTCTGACAAAATGTCAATTGCTGCAGTCTATTTAAAAATGTTTAATTAATCTGAATTAATAGTTTTTTTTAAAGGGGTCATATAATGGTGCATGCACTTTTACAAGTTGGTTGTACTGAAATGTGTGTTGGCAGTGCCTGTACACAACCATCATAAAATGATAAAAATCCATCCAGTGTTTTTTATTATCTCCTTATATGTTTTCCCCCGTCTCAAATCAAGCCGTTCGACCGTGTGACGTCACAAGATCGGACGCCCCTCCCACGATTGTTGATTGACAGCAGCGTTTCAACACAGACCCGCCCTCGCTCGTGAGCGAGCTGTCAATCATAGTCATTGTTGATACGCTGGAGCACTGTCTATGAGCAGAATGGCGTCTCAGTGATTGTGGTGTTCTGTTCTTGGGTGTAATAAGCATAGATATCATATATAAAGGCTAGATGTCTTATGGCGCAGTCACTTCCGGCATCATCGTTCGGCCATCTTGTGACAGTGCTCTGTGCATTAAGGTGAATGATCAGCACGCACACAAATCCTCGTATCTCGCTGAAATCTTGACGGATTTACAAACGGTTTGGTTTCTTACAAACGTTATTAACGTGGCTATAATTCCGAATGCTTGAAAATGTATGTTATAATTTTTCATATGTATGCAGTGTATGTATGCAGTGTCATAACTACATCTCTGACGTTTATAACAAACCAAACCGTTTGAAAATCGGTAGAAAAATGAGCAAGTTATGGTTATTTAAAAGTACATGCACCATTGAAGTAGTGAGCGAGTACACTGTCGCAAGATGGCCGCCACGTGCGGACGTCGACCTCCATTGGCCAGCAGTGCGCACGAGACATCTAGCCTTTATATATGATATCTATGGTAATAAGGAACACAGCATCATTTTGATGTTCCTAAATCCGAACCGCTGAAGACGCAGTGGCTGAGTTTGTTTTCGAAGGGAATATTCCCCACGATCAATGTCAATGCTTTCATGTTTGCGCGAATCATTTCTCACACCAGACTGCTTTACAAACGAGGGTCAGTATAAAGCTGGTTTTGCTAAGAAGCTGCTCCTGAAAAAAGGATCGGTACCAACTATTCGTGTTCCTGCTGCACCTCCAGAAGAAGAAGTGAGTGTAACGCTTTATTAACCTTTATATTAATATTTATATTAATCTTTGCAAATCGCTTGCTGCACGCTTCACAATGAATGCGGCTGTTTACACTCAGGGTACATTACGGCATGTTTTCTATGTACGACGTTCTCAATATAATTCATAATCCCACGTTTATAATGAACAACGCGTTATGGTTATTGTGTTACTGTGCTACGGTGTACGCACAGAACAGAGGGGCGGGGGGAGCAGAGCTCATTATCATTTAAAGACACATGCACTTAAACAGCGTGCTGAAAACAGACCTGTTTTTGACCAGGTAAAATGAGTGTTTTCTTACAATACTAATGAGAATTTTTAATTAAAATATATTACAAACTTTTAATTTAGACCCTAAAGAATCATATTAGCTTGTACAAAAATGGCGTTATATGACCCCTTTAAATCGGGTTGAGTGAATGATTCAATGACTCACTCATAAAGACGTCACTTGTTTCATTACTGGATGAATCAGCGTTTTTGAGCAAAATCTCTTGAATGAATGATTCAATGACTCACTCATAAAGACGTCACTTGTTTCATTACTGGATGAATCAGCGTTTTTGAACAAATCTCTTGAATGAATGATTCAATGACTCACTCATAAAGACGTCACTTGTTTCATTACTGGATGAATCAGCGTTTTTGAACAAATCTCTTGAATGAATGATTCAATGACTCACTCATAAAGACGTCACTTGTTTCATTACTGGATGAATCAGCGTTTTTGAACAAATCTCTTGAAAGAATTATTCAATGACTCACTCATAAAGACGTCACTTGTTTCATTACTGGATGAATCAGCGTTTTTGAACAAATCTCTTGAATGAATGATTCAATGACTCACTCATAAAGACGTCACTTGTTTCATTACTGGATGAATCAGCGTTTTTGAACAAATCTCTTGAATGAATGATTCAGTGACTCACTCATAAAAGACGTCACTTGTTTCATTACTGGATGAATCAGCGTTTTTGAACAAATCTCTTGAAAGAATGATTCAATGACTCACTCATAAAGACGTCACTTGTTTCATTACTGGATGAATCAGCGTTTTTGAACAAATCTCTTGAAAGAATGATTCAATGACTCACTCATAAAGACGTCACTTGTTTCATTACTGGATGAATCAGCGTTTTTGAACAAATCTCTTGAATGAATGATTCAATGACTCACTCATAAAGACGTCACTTGTTTCATTACTGGATGAATCAGCGTTTTTGAACAAATCTCTTGAAAGAATTATTCAATGACTCACTCATAAAGACGTCACTTGTTTCATTACTGGATGAATCAGCGTTTTTGAACAAATCTCTTGAATGAATGATTCAATGACTCACTCATAAAGACGTCACTTGTTTCATTACTGGATGAATCAGCGTTTTTGAACAAATCTCTTGAATGAATGATTCAGTGACTCACTCATAAAAGACGTCACTTGTTTCATTACTGGATGAATCAGCGTTTTTGAACAAATCTCTTGAATGAATGATTCAATGACTCACTCATAAAGACGTCACTTGTTTCATTACTGGATGAATCAGCGTTTTTGAACAAATCTCTTGAATGAATGATTCAATGACTCACTCATAAAGACTTCACTTGTTTCATTACTGGATGAATCAGCATTTTTGATTACTAGATGAATCAGTGTTTTTGAACAAATCTCTTGAATGAATAATTCAATGACTCACTCATAAAGACTTCACTTGTTTCATTACTAGATGAATCAGTGTTTTTGAACAAATCTCTTGAATGAATGATTCAGTGACAAATACATTTTTTAACAGTCACTTGTCGCCACCTACTGGTGTAACGATGTAATTGATACAATCCTTATTTGAAGCATCAAGTTACTTTTTAAAGGTGGTTTGCTCTATTTTGATCGCTACAGTAGATGACATCTGAACTATAATCTTTTATCCCAGTTCTTCTGTGGCAATCTGAATATTTGTAACAAAAAGTGGCTGAAAAGACTGTTTTGTGAAGCCGTTTCATACATGATAACGTCTCTCTCCACATCAGCGGCAGCGCAAACGCAGATCTGAATGTTTCATGTGATTTTGTCAAAGGTTTAATAGACACAGGCGAATCGTTGTCATTTAGGAAGAGATTGCATGTGTGTTTGAATCAAGATCACAATCTTTTAACGATTAATCGTGCAGCTCTAGTATGCGTTTAATGTGATGTGATCAAATCGCAAGTCGTCCTGCAGCGTTTCTGCTCCAGACATGAATGATTCCTCAAACCATGTGTTTTTTGTGGAAAAATAGTGTTTGGAATGAAATAATGGTGAGTAAATAATGAACTTACATAATTTGAGAACTCTTTTTCCTGGTTGGTGACAGTGGAAACGTTCAATAGGGCTTCTTTTTGCAGGCAAAACATCACAGTTTGAGTCTTCACAGAAACTGGCTTGCAAAAATAAACCCACCATGAGAGGTTTTCATTGGAGTCGTGACAACTAGCCCCGCTCAATTAAAACAAATGAAGAGTGATGGAAACTATAGCCAGTTTATGGATGGAGAAGCAAAAAAAGTGCCAAAACACAACCTGAGGACATGAAGGATTCACACACTCACACAAAAGTGAGAGACGGAGGGAAAAAAAACGAGGAACAGAAATATCAGCAGAGAGACGGAGTCAAAGAAGGAGAGCTGAAGTGTGTTTGTACGTTCGAACACTTCACAGAGGAAGTCATAGACCTGGAACGAGCAGATAACGCGGCTTCACACACACCATTACGTGTTCCTGAACCGACGCTCTTCGCCAAACCAATTTACTTCTGCATAATTGTGGGTGTTTATCAGCGTTTCTCCACCTGCTCGCGCGGCCAGTGAAGCGTGGCTCTGCTGATTACCCAGCATTCACTAGGGCCAAACCCAGCTTAATTAAATCACGACGTGTCTGGGAAAGTTGTGTCACTCGAAACGAAGGACGTCCCGGCGCTCCTCGTAACGTCTGTCAAGTGTCTAAGACAATGAACCTGAAAGACAACTGACGTTATTAACTATCTCTGGTCTTACGGTGTACGATTCATCACTGTATGTTACTGTACGATTCATCACTGTGTTACTGTACGATTCTTCACTGTATGTTACTGTACGATTCATCACTGTGTTACTGTACGATTCTTCATTGTATGTACGATTCATCACTGTGCGTTACTGTACGATTCACTATATGTTACTGTACGATTCTTCACTGTATGTTACTGTACGGTTCATCACTGTATGTTACTGTACAATTCGTCACTGTGTTACTGTACATTCATCACTGTATGTTACTGTACAATTAATCACTGTATGTTACTGTACGATTCAGTGGTGAACTAATTTTAATAAAGATGAATAAATTATTTAAGTATAGCTCATAGTTAGTTAATGTTAATGAATGAATTACTAATTGGACCTTATTGCAAAGCCACAAAATGAATTGTGGTTGATTAATTTAACATCTCTCTCAGTTTGTGTTAATAAAATAAGCAGCTTCGTCATTATTTCAACATAAATATTGAGAAAACAAAAAATGGTAACACTTTACTTGAAGCCTTTATGTATAATGCATTATAAAGGTATTCATAATGTACGTTATAATGCATTATACCTCATTATAAATAATAGTAATCAAAGTCAAAATGCATCACATTATTTGCAGATGCATCTAAAACTGATTGTCGTGTTTTAATGCATTATACTTTCTAAAGGTGTAACAATGAATAGATAAGTATTATAATGTGTTATAACTGTGGTCACAATTTTTCATGAGATCATGCAATAAGGTGCATAATTAATGCATTAAAAATACTTTTATAATGCATTATATATAAAGGCTTTAAGTAAAGTGTTACCAAATATTTTAGCCTTTATAGGAGCCTTAGAGTTAAAGACTCGAGAACCTGAAAACCCCATTAAACATCAGCACATGGAACTGACATCTATAACACATCAACAATTAATGCATTATACTGTATCTTATCATAAATAATTATAACCAAAGTTAAAATGCATTACAATATTTGCAGATGCATCTAAAACTGATTGTTTGTCGTGTTTTAATGCATTATACTTTCTAAAGGTGTAACAATGAATAGATAAGTATCATAATGTATTATAAATGTGGTTACAATTTTTCATGAGATCATGCAATAAGGTGCATAATTAATGCATTAAAAATACTTTTATAATGCATTATATATAAAGGCTTTAAGTAAAGTGTTACAAAATATTTTAGCCTTTATAGGAGCCTTAGAGTTAAAGACTCGAAAACCGGAAAACCCCATTAAACATCAGCACATGGAACTGACATCTATAACACATCAACAATTAATGCATTATACTGTATCTTATCATAGATAATTATAACCAAAGTTAAAATGCATTACAATATTTGCAGATGCATCTAAAACTGATTGTTTGTCACTTTCTAAAGGTGTAACAATGAATAGATAAGTATTATAATGTGTTATAACTGTGGTTATAATTTTTCATAAGATCATGCACTAAGGTGCATATATATATATGCATATAATGCATAATATATAAAGGCTTTAAGTAAAGTGTTACCAAACCTTTATAGGAGCCTTCGAGTTAAAGACTCGAGAACCTGAAATCTGAACCGGAAAACCCCATTAAACATCAGCACATGGAACTGACACCTATAACACATCAACAATTAGTGCAAATCAACTGGATATAGATCCGTGTTCACGGCGAAATCCCCAGCGTCAAACATCCGGCCCGACACCTTCTTGTGTTTCAGGAGCACAACACAGCCCTGTTTCTGCTCAGAGGAGTCCTGGGGTTCGTCTCGCGCCAGACACACACACACACACACACACACACACACACACACACACACACACACACACACACACACGAGGTCACGCTTGCTAGAAGAAGGGCATAAAGAAAACGTCCTGATTATTGTTGACAAGACGTATCCAGGCCCCTTCGTCCCAGAATCCTGTTCAGAGGCCGGCTCGGGTTTCCAGGCCTGATTACCAGCGCGAGCTTGAGAAACGTCCATCATCTGTCATCACTAACAGCATGATAAACATCACACACTGGAGATTTCACACACCGGATCCTCTTCAACACTGAAGAGATCGTTTGCTCTCTTAGGCAGAAAATGTGCTGTAACTGAAGCCAAATGTGAGGGCAAGCGGAGTTCAGATCCACCTGCCATCTCTGTTCAGTTCAACTCTTATCAAAGCAAGCAAATATAATCATAGACAAATATGCAACTTCCAGGAATGAATGCAAGGTGTGTTTTCAAGGTACCATGTTGATACAGTATGAACTGAGTTGGCAAGTTCAAATCTTAAGAAGAGATTTAGAAACTTGTGGTGAAAGTCAAGCTTTTAATGTAGTTTATGTGTCTATGAGGTGTTTTTAATCTGCTTTAAGACAAACCATGTGTAAATTCATAAGTCGACACCATTGCTGAGTATTTCCTCCTTAAAACTGCAGTGAACCAAAGACAGTCTCAAAAACACGCTTTGAAACGCTTTCTGACGTCACAAACTACCTTGTAACCAATCAGATCAACGTGTGATCGTCAACCAGTGGATCTCTGAGCTGAGTGAGTGAGTGGAGGCGGGGTGAATTTGCATATTCATAGAACCACGCATACTAAATGAGGCGAGGGTGTCGAGTTACACTCAAGGTATTTTAAGGGATGAAGACATTTTTACATTTAAATATGTAATTTTGGTGATTAAAGATGAGTTTTAAGGGATAAAATGATTGACTACAGGGCGACTTTAACTCTTTGTGAGTTCATGTTACCTAATGCATAATATTAACTCTTCTCTCAATGGCATGTTCAAAACAAAACTGATGTTGTCGGGTCAGGCGGTCTGCAGCATTCGGGACTAAAACACTTAGACATGGAGAACAACGAACAGTTGAAGCTAATCATGAGCCGCTCTTCATCGCTCTTCATCGTCTGAGGTGAACGTTCAAGTGTGAACAAACTCAGCCAGATGTGGCACCAGCAGCTGGAGGAAAACAATCAGATCACGAGAGACGGATATGTGCTTTCTCTCCGAGCGGCTTACGTCAGTCCTCGGTGTAATCGCTCTCTGTGATTCATTTCTCTGATTAAAACAATAGGATCATCTGTTAAGATTTGACGAGCAGCTGCAGAAATATGGCCGTTTCTACTCGTGCAACGGATCACAAAATTCACGGATCGGATCATTTACGGTTTTCGAGCCACGGATCGGGTCATTTTTTCTTAACTTTGCTTTTCATTTATTACTTAAAGCTCACCTGAAGTTCTTCAACACCACATCAAAAACTACTTGCCTAACTGATAAAGTTCAAACATTATTAAAAACAAGTGAACAGTCAGTAATAAAATAAGAACAAACACACAAATTACAAGCAGAGATTAACACTAAATAAAGTTACAAAGCCTAACAGTCGTATTGAGGTGCAGAAATGAATAATTAAGCCTCAATGTAAAATAACACTATCTGTTCACTGTAGAAATTAATTATAGGTTCATCTTTGTTAAAGCTGTATTTAGGTGTTTTATTAACATTAATGACACAGACAGGAATATTAGGCTGCTGTCACTTTAAGAGTGAATAAACTGACACACATCCGGTTTCTTTCTCCACTGTTCACTGATGACAGAACCGAGAGAACACTCGCTGAGATACTGAGGGTATTTAGACATCAGTGTGTGTGTGTGTGTGTGTCTGTTCAAGAGCAAGGAAACGCAAATGAGGAATCGATACTGTGTTCGAGCTCTAACTGAAACACACACACTCTCTCTCTCTCGGTGTGTGTGTACGGTTGTGCGCACAGATAACGCGCAAATCCCGAGTTTCGCCTCTTCTTCTGCGTTTAAAATTGTTTGAATGTGTAAATTGGCAAGACAAAACACGTCCAAATGATACATTTTCACTCTATGATGGTTCAATTTAGCAGTTAATCCGCGAATCACATGTGCCGAAACCGTGGGAGCCGATCCGTACGGATCACGGATCAACTGTTTCACACAGAGGTAACTATCCCAGGGTACAGTTGTGCTGACTCTATCGGCCCTGGCCGAGGAAGAAATCAAACCCATGCAGGCGTTCACAGCTCGAGACATGTGACCTCCGGAAGACACGAGCGGCTGATTGGATGTTTCCGTGTGTTGAGTTTCAGGGTGTGTTTGTTCTACAGGAAGATTAACAGATGAACAGAGGAAGTGCATCAAAGAGCACAAAACACATGAATCAATGCATTTGACTGCACACTGAATCATAGTTATTAGTTGCACTGTTAAAAGAGTATAAAGCATGAGAAACACCCGATTCTGTGTTTTTATATAATGTTTTAATGCATTATAATCTAATGGTGTAACTGTGAATAGATACTGAATAGTTTACAACCAATTCCACGTGCTTTTAAAAACTGTGTTGTGTTATAACACTATAAAACCATAAAGTACTATCATTTTATACATGTAATAGAATATGCAATAAATTATATAATTATACATAATTTAACATAAAAATTATTGAGGTAATGATTAAAAATGAAAACATTTAATTATATGGAAACGTATTATTGTCGTTAATTTATATCTATATAAAATATTATACATAGTTATGTAACTATAAATAATATAATATGTATTATATATTACATATAGGTTATATAATATAGGTTACGATTATAATTGGAGAGATATAATGCAATTTAAATTAGTAAAATTATTTATTATTATTATTATTATTATTATAACCAATTTCGTGTACTGTATCAAGTTTTAATGCATTATGTAAGTACTATAATAATGATTACATTAACAATAACAGTGCATAATATAATATGTAATACAATATATAATTATTATATTATATATACATAGTACTACATATAGTTATAGGTAATTATATATGTAGTATATTATATAATCATATAAGCTTACAATTCTAAATGGAAAGAAATAATGCAATTTATAAATTATAAATTACATATTTCATGTGCTTTAATGCATTATACTCTTTAAAATGTACAATTATATACAGTATAATAATATAATTTAATTGAGGTTACAATTATAAATAAAAACACAAATATGTTGATTTCTATAAAATGACGTTGATGTTAAAGAACGGTCAAAGTCGGAGCTGATCTATTCAGAAACACACGCTGACGTCAGGTGACTGAAGATAAGACCTCAGCAGACACGAGGTCACGACCCCGTAATCAATGTCCAATCATCCAGAGGATCTCTCCTCAGGAGCACATCTGTCCTTCCCAATATCTGGGTGGATGAGATCAAGGTCTGGCACACGTGTCTGTCTGCATTCTCTGTTCATGAGCTCTAGATGTCAGAGAGCAGTGCCGGTCTAACCAGCCCAGGCCTCCTGATTAACCAGTGCTCATACTTGCACAACTGCACAGTCAGAAACGCGGGGTTATTTGTTTAACCCAACCGTTGGGTTACACATATTGGGTCAATATGTTGGGTTATTTTCCAAAAATATTGGGTCGTTTTTTTAATCGTTGGGTAATTTCTAGAAATAACCTTGACATAAACTGTCGACTAGTTGTTCTGGTGCTGCTGATTTGACAGACCGTTTGTAGGTTTATGAAACACTGAGCAGGAGCCCTCTCTTATAGGGCCCTGTGAATTCTGTTCATTTTGTCCCAAATTCAGTTTTTCTGTTTTAAAATTTCTGGATTACGTTTTACTTCTTTTTTTCTCTTTTTTCATGTTAAATTAACAAATTAATTTAATTGATTTAAAGCCAATTTATAAAAAAAATTACACAATTTTAAATTTTTGGTATAATTCAAATGTGCTTCATTTTTTTTTTACCCCCAGATTCTGTTTTATTTTACATTTTTCTGTTTTATTATTATTATTATTTATTTTATTTTTTTTCAATAATATTTTTCTGGATTCTGTTTTAATGATTAAATAAAATTGTAGTAGTCAAAAAGCATGTCTAATTAATTTAAAATAATGAAACATACAATTCAACAACAATTTATTAAAAGTGTAACAAAAATGACATTTTAAGATCCTTATAAAATTGGCTTTACTCCGCAAATTTTTTTTATATTTCTAGATTTCCTTTTAATGGTTTAATAAATTTTAATAAGCAAAAAGAATGTCTAATTTGTGTCTAACTAAATGTACTAAAAGACCCCTATGAAATATTTTAAGAAATTGTATGTTTTAATCTTTCTTGATTTAGGATTTAATACGAAATGTACCATCAAAAACAGTGCTAATCAAATGAAGGCATAAAAAAAATCTATTTTAAAATGCAATCAAATTAAAACTTTTATTTTTTAGCAAACAAAGTGCTGCACAATACTGTTAAAACAAAGCTTGAATGATTGTATTATTAATAATGTTACTTTGAGAAGTACATTCTACCGTCACAATTTCTTCAAGTTAAACTGAACTTTTATTTTGGCGGGTTGTAGTTGAGTTGAGCTTTGCATTTCTGTGCTGAAGTGAGATCATGAAGTTCACGTGTTTATGACGTTGATTTATTCATCCAAAATGTGCCAAATTCAGTGACATTCCGTGTTATACAGTAAATCCCGTTTTTATGAGCGGATTGACTCTTCCTCAAAAGCCGGTGTTGTGTCGCCGATTCAGCGACGGACCCTCGAGGAACGGGCTGTTGTTATAAGCTGCTGGGGAATGCTGGGTAAATATTTAGTCAGACAGAATAAGCAGTAATAAATCACAGAAGGTAGGAGTCCACGCTCGGCAGAGTCATCTGTTCACACGCTGGATCACGTGACACATTACGCGCTCAGAAACGCAAACGCATGTGTTCACTTCATGACACATCATTTCAATACGTCTCGTTTGGGTGATTAGATCATTTTCTTATCTGGTGAACTCGTAATGGATTTCATCGGCAAATTTCATTGCTTTTCCATAAACACTAGACATGGATCCGTCTGTGAAGAACGCAGCACACATGAGCCGCTCTCTGGACAGGATCGGTTTCACATAATCTGTGTTGTGAGACGGGAAGTTCAGTGGCGTGTCGTCGTTCACGTGTGCTATAATAGCAGGAATCCATTAGACGGGTGCAGCACTCCGGCTATATCACACACACACAACGCAAATGTTTTCTGCACTTTCTCCACTGGTAATCTCACAAGAACCGGTCCAGGGCACATTTCACCAAAACTACTTTAACATATATATTCTGCAGAAAGAAAATTAATCAATTTTGCATGCATGCAGGATTAAATTTTGAATAAAACTTTGTAATTTAAATGTTTTTTGTTTTTTGTTTTTTTTTTGCATATAATTGCATAAAGAAAAAATTAATTAATATTACATAAAGGCAATTTACATAAAAAAAAGAAAAGAAAACTAATTAATTCATCAATTTTGCATGCATGCATGATTAAATAAATACTTTTTGCATAAAAATATGAAGAAACAAAGTTTTGCACAAAGAAAAACATTTATATTGCATAAATAAATAAATGTTTATACATAAAGGCAATTACATATTGTATAAATAAATATAAATGAAGACAATCAAATAAATAGATATTGTACAATAAAATCAATGTTTTTGTAAATAAATAAGTAAATAAAGTATAGAAAATAAAATCTATTTTAGGACCATTATGATTTTTTGACCTGTGACTTTTTTTAAAGGAAATAGTTTTTTTTTTTTTTTTTTTACAAGTGGTAATGAATGAGATGTGTTTGTTTTACAGTAACGACAATTTGGGTGTAAATGTGTTTAATTGCAAATGTCACAATGCAAAAGAAGTCTCACATTTTTAACCCAATGTTTGCGGTTGTCCACATCTGACACAACCCAGCATTTAGAGTGTAGACTTCATGTTCTCTATGCAAAATCATTTTTCTTTTCTCTTTATGGTGAAATATGACCTGACATGTTTCCTGAGACCCCAAAAAAATAAAAAATATCAATGCAAAATGTGAATGCATTGAAGAAAAGCACATATAATAAGCTCTGCATGAACTGGGTGAGTCAGAAGCCGACATGTACAGATGATTGACGTCGTACAGTGAGCGTGAAGGTTAACAGAACATCTTCAACATCTGAACATCTCCTTTAAAAGCGAGTAAAGCGTGTCGCTCAGTGCACACGAGACAGACGTGTGTGTGTGTGTGTGTCCTGATGTATTCACATTCACACCCAGTGAAGCCTGTCCAGCCTGATGGGCTTTTAATGCACTGAAACACACACACACACACACACACACACACACACACACACACACACACACACACACACACACTCTGAGTTAACTTCACATTCCTGCTTCCAATTAAAGCCTCGTCCCCTCAGACTTAATGACGCTGATGGATTGCGACAGGCCAATTCAACATCTTGCTTTTCTACAGCTTTGTTTAGAAGGAAAAGTTATTAAAGGAAGGAGAACAAAAAAAAGTGTTTAGAATAACAGCTTAACACCTGCGGTGAGAAAGAGTCTGCACTGGTTTCGCTTCAGCACCAGATTTGGACGCCACATGGTGACCGACACAGCAAGATGGTTTATCAGCATTATTTGTGTTATATTTATATTATTCTTTTATTTATAGACATGTTTGTTTGTTCAGGATATCATATATATGATTATTAAAAAAAAATATATATATATTTATTATTTATATTATTATTTTATAATATTTATATTATTTCCTTCTTTTTTTTTGTATGACAATCTTAGTGTTCTCTCTCTGTGAGTGTGTGTGTGTGTGTGTGTGTGTGAGTGAGAGAGAGAGAGAGTGTGTGTGTGTGTGTGTGTGTGTGTGTGTGTGTGTGTGCGTC
Source organism: Rutilus rutilus (assembly GCF_951802725.1). NCBI lineage: Eukaryota > Metazoa > Chordata > Actinopteri > Cypriniformes > Leuciscidae > Rutilus > Rutilus rutilus. Next base: position 1,925,283 of record NC_140229.1, read on the forward strand.
TGTGCGTGTGTGTGTGTGCGTCTGTGTGTTTGTGTGTGTCTGTGTGTGTGTGTGTGTGTGTGTGTGTGCGTCTGTGCGTGTGTGTGTGCGTCTGTGTGTTTGTGTGTGTCTGTGTGTGTGTGTATACATATATATATATATATATATATATAGCACAAAATAATTATAATTAATATATAGTATTATAAGGTTTACATGTTTATATTAATATTTTATTTAAAATATTTGTATAATTTATATATTAAATACATATATCTAATTTGTATATTGGTAATTTGTGTATTGGTTTATGGTGTATATTATATACACAAATATAGCTTATTTAATTATATACAATATATATCTTTTTTTAATTAATTTAATTTTAAAATAAAATTATATATTAAAATAAACAAACATTACAATATATATTGTTGCACTGTATAAATGTATATGTACAGTATATATATTTATACACATACATATATAATTTAAAATATTTCATTATCTTTAATAGATATAATATAATAGATATTTTTTTAATTATGTAATATTTTATTAAATATACAAAATATTTAATTTTATTTAATTTTTATAATTATTTTAATATGAAAGTTTTTCATGTTTTTTGGTGCATAATATAATATAATATAGTAGCATGTATTGCTGTATTATACAGAAATGCTGCTGTATTCAGTGTTGGAGATCTGAGGCTCCTTCACCAGGCGAGGACTCTGCTGTAAACTTTCCACGCTTGTTGGGAATGAAGTTTGTGAAGAATGTGGCAACAACATCCATCAAGTCTTCACGTCATGGGAAAGGACTAAAACTTTAACAACACCTACTCAATCTTTTACAATTGCTTTAGGAAGAGTTTTTAAAGTCTTCAGCACTGAGAACACAGTAAAACACTGAGCTGTGAATCTCTCTCTCGCTCTATTATATTATAATTGATAAGCCTCTCTCTCTCTCTCTCTCTCTAGGCCCGTTTCCAATACAGATTTGCGCAAAACTTGGTAGGTTTATGTACTATACCCCAGCCACTGCACTGGCCATTATTATTAATGGAAGGAGACGTATGTGTGTTATCCAATCATTAATGGTGAGGAACGACCCTTATTATACTTGTGATCGGCACATATGAGGAGTTACTCTGTCTCTCACTCTCACTCTCTATTACAATTGATAAGCCTCTCTCTCACTCACTCTGTCACTCACTCACTCACTCACTCACATTATAATTGATAAGCCTCTCTCTCACTCTCTCTCACTCACTCTCTCACACTCTCTCACACTCTCTCACACTCTCTCACACTCTCTCACACTCTCTCACACTCTCTCACACTCTCTCACACTCTCACTCTCTCACACTCTCTCACACTCTCTCACACTCTCTCACACTCTCTCACACTCTCACACACTCTCTCACTCACCCTCTCTCACCCTCTCTCACTCACTCTCTCTCTCTCATTCTCTCACACACTCTCTCACTCTCACTCACTCACTCTCACTCTCTCTCACTCACTCTCTCTCTCTCTCTCTCTCATTCTCTCACACACTCTCACACACTCTCTCACTCACTCTCTCTCTCTCACTCTCTCTCTCTCTCACTCTCAGTCACTCACTCTCTCTCTCACTCTCACACACTCGATTCTCAACAACTATAGAAATGGTACGACTGGACTAAAAAACTGAGACTTTCCCTAAAAAACCTGCATCATCTTCCAGTTAATGTCTATACTGTGGGTAAGACTTCATTTGAGGTTTACAGGCTTTACAGCAAATAAAATATTTCTTTATGTAATAAACCATGCAGATTATTTTCCTGCTGTTCTCTTCTGAAAATACTAGAGATGATCTTGCCATTTATGTAATTTTTTGCAATTTGGTCCATTCATTCACATTAATCGTTTATAAAACAATAAACAGTGCAAAGAATTGCAAAATGTAGCTCATAATACTCTTAGATTTTGCAAAAAAACAATAAATAAAATAAAATGACAAGAAAACCATCAAACTAAAGTAAATAATATATATAATAATAATATAAAGATATAATAGAAACTAGAAAATAATAATAATAGGTTTTTTTATTCTAAAAATTGATAAGCCAGTTTAATATAACTGATTATACGGTCGGTATATGAAAAAATATAAATGAAATGAAATGTAATGAAAATCGAAATAAAAAAATAAAAAAATAAAATAACAACATGATTACTACTCAAATTTTACAGGGTTAAATGATGTGACTCGTAACAGCTTCCCATAGTTTCCCAGAACGAACGAAGTGTCTTTTACTCGCACCCGTCCCAGCGCTCTCAGGAGGACCACACACACACACACACACACACACACACACACACACACACACACACACACACACACGCCTGATGCCCTGACCAAACAAACACCAGCAAATCAGTCATGAGACCAGCGTCCGGATTCAATCACCCCCTCCTGCCCCATTCATCCCGTCAGACGAGAGCCGAGACCGTGGACACCCACGCTGCTCATTCACAGCCCAGAACCGCAGTAAACACTGTAATACTCCACACACACACACACACACTGAAGACCTGGTCAGTGTCTCTGATGACCTCTGACCCCCAGCATCCGGGACGGTCAGACGTACAGGGATCTGCACGCTAGGTCTGGCCTGACACTGAACAGCAGATCTTTATTGCCCATCTTAGATCCGGGCGGCCCATGTCTCACTCAGACTAATGATGCAGCGTAAAGGTAAGGATTAAAGTGATAGTTCACACAACGATGAAATTTACCCCATGATTTACACTCACCCTTAAGTCATCCTAGGTGTATATGACATTCTTCTTTCAGACGAATACAATCTGAGTTATATTAAAGGGATACTTCACTTTAAAATGAAAATTCTGTCATCATTTACTCACCCTCAAGTTGTTTCAAACCTGTATGAATTTCTTTCTTCTGCTGCACAGAAAGATAGATATTTTGAAGAATGTCAGTAACCAAACAGTTAACTGGAGCCATTGACTTCCATAGTACATTTTCTTTCCTACTATGGAAGTCAATGGCTCCAGTTAACTGTTTGGTTAGATTGGTTTGGTCCAAGCTTTATAATGGGAATTAATGGCTGTTTATGTTTTGAAGTCCATAAAAAGTGCATCTATCCATCATAAAAGTGCATCTATCCATCATAAAAGTGCATCCACAAGGCCACTTTATTAACCCTCCAGAGCCGTGGAGCACTTTTATGATGGATAGATGCACTTTTATGATGGATAGATGCACTTTTATGATGGATGGATGCACTTTTATGGACTTCAAAACAGAAACTGCCATTCACTGCCATTATAAAGCTTGGAAGAGCCAGGCCATTTTTTAATATAACTCCAATTGTATTCGTCTGAAAGAAGAATGTCATATACACTGGCTATCATGTAAATCATGGGCTAATTTTCATTTTTGGGTGAACTATCCCTTTAAGCCACAGATGTTGGGAAACGACACACTTACGCTTAAGTTCCTGTCCCAGATCTGTATGGTGCCGTCCTGGCAGCCGGCGGCGATGAGTTTTCCGTCTCGGCTGTAAGTGCAGCACGTGGGCGTCACTTTCTTGCCCTGCAGAGATCGAGGCTTGAACACTGACTTGTGCTTCTTCTCGGAGCTCAGATCCCACGTCCGCACAGTCCTGAGAACAAGACAAATCAGATCAGATCAAATAATAATAAAAAAAAATCTAATAATAAAATAAATGTACATTTCGAGCTTTTAGAATTAGATAAAATTAATAAATTTGATAAATTAAACATTTTTTTAAATTAAATTTAAAAAAAATTATTTCATTAAATAAAAAATAAAAATAAAATTATAAAAATAAATGAAAAATAAAACAATACAATTCATTTATATTTTTGCATTTTGGCTCATTAATTCTCTTTAACAATAACATAACAATAACAAAAAGAATGCAATGAATTGCAAACGAAGCTTATAATACTCTTATTTCGTGACTTTTCACATACTCAGCTGTGACACACTAGTAAAGACGTCAGCGAGTTCACCTTTCC
>NC_140229.1:1934313-1941813 GCF_951802725.1 Rutilus rutilus
GAGAGAGGGAACGAGAGAGGAACGAGAGAGGAACGAGAGAGGAACGAGAGAGGGAACGAGAGAGGAACGAGAGAGGAACGAGAGAGGAACGAGAGAGGGAACGAGAGAGGAACGAGAGAGGGAACGAGAGAGGAACGAGAGAGGGAACGAGAGAGGAACGAGAGAGGAACGAGAGAGGAACGAGAGAGGAACGAGAGAGGGAACGAGAGAGGGAACGAGAGAGGGAACGAGAGAGGGAACGAGAGAGGAACGAGAGAGGGAACGAGAGAGGGAACGAGAGAGGGAACGAGAGAGGGAACGAGAGAGGGAACGAGAGAGAGGAACGAGAGAGGGAACGAGAGAGGAACGAGAGAGGGAACGAGAGAGGGAACGAGAGAGGGAACGAGAGAGGGAACGAGAGAGGGAACGAGAGAGGGAACGAGAGAGGGAACGAGAGAGGGAACGAGAGAGAGGAACGAGAGAGGACAGTACATCAGCGTGACTGGCATATTCGAAGGATCCGTGAAATCCCAATTTTCTTCCCGACATCTGCTGAACACATTACAGCTGTTGAGCGGGACACAGCGAGATGCAAACACAGACGAGCCAGATGAACGAGTAATGCGATTCCCAGATAACACACAGCGGTCACGGTGAAGGTGAAGGTGTAGACTGGAGGTCAGAGGTCAGAGGTCAAGCGAAGGCCGACAACATGATAATGCAGTTGTTCAGTGTCTTCAGATTACATGCGAAACCGCTGGACTAATTCAGATCAACGCTTCTGAACGACACAACAGAACACGACCTACTGCAGCCGGCCGCTTTTCATGTCAGGCAGACTCAGAATAAAACATTTATATATATATATATATGCATTCGGTATATTAACACTATATGAATATATAGTATAATAATTATATAAATAAATAAATTATAAATGTTAAATTACACTGTGTGTGTATATACATACATACATACATACATACATATATATATATATGAAGAGTTCAGATGCAAAAACCTCTAAATGCCATCTGAAATTTTCTTCTAGAATGATAATTTTTATCAAGCTCGTATATTTAATTTCAATAATTTCACTTAAATGGCAATTAATAGGTAATTTTCATTGCCATTTAAGTGAAATTACTTAACTTAAATATACGAGCTTCATAAAAATGATCATTCTAGGAGGAAATTTCAGATGGCATTTAGAGGTTTTTGCATCTGAACTCTTCATATATACACATACACACACACTATATATATATATATATTATACTAAATTACCTATTATAAATAAAATGTATGTAAAATTAGAAAAAAATAAAATACATTTTTATCAAAAGTGACTTACAAATATTAACAATTTATTTTAAGTATGCAATAACACGAGAAATAAGTATTAAAATGTATGTGAAAAATGTTATATGAAAATTAAAACATTAAAAATATGTAATATTATATAATAATTATTTAAATTAATATATAATGAATAAATTATTTTTAAAAATATACAGAAAATATATAATATAAATTATCATATAATAATTATATAAACAAATAAAATAAATCATAAAATATATAATATAAATTTGTAATAATTACAAATTTAATGATAATATTTATTTAATTTAATTTAATAATTATATTAAATATATATATATATATATATATATATATATATATATATATATATATAATTTAATTTAATAATTATATACATATATAATTTATACATTCAGAAATACTAAGGCAATTAATAAATATGTATAATAATATAAATTACAATAACATATGATAATAAATTATATAATATAATAATTATACAAGTGCATATAATAAATATAAAAATATATTCATAAAAATATACTCAAAGTATAAAAATGTAAATATCAAATATTTCATGTATAATTTTCGGGCTGTTTGTTTCCTCACTGAAGTGACGGAGAAGAGCGTCTGTCATCAGAAACGTCCATCTCACTTTATCCCTCATATCTGCAGTCGTCCCGTCGAGGTGAGAAACGACCAGGAGAGGTCAAACATGTTTAGAGAGAGAGCGAACCAACAGGCCGGTCATGTCCTACTCTGACCAGCTGTGACCTCAGGGGTCAAAGGTCACCCGAGCCGCGCGTAAACACACAGATAACCTCGATAGCGGATTCCAGCAGAGACACACTCACTGTGTTTAGACAAGACGCCGGTTTCCAGGCCAAACAAACGTCAGACGAAACCGCCTGTCTGTCTGTCCGAGGATGGGAAACTCATCACATGACAAAGAGCAGATTAAAAAAACAGCAGATTAACATCACAGAACATAAACCAGCTCGTCTGCACATGGGGAACCACAGGCTGCACAGCTGGCCAGATGCGGATCAGAGGAACTATGGATGCTTAGTGCAGCCGTTCAAGAGGTTTCAGCAAATAAACGGGAGAAATATCGATCGGATCTTGATAGTTTTGTTCAATTAACCCTTTAAAACCGGATGCCAACCAAGCTGTAATCATGTCACAGTAACTCTTCAACCGTTTGCACTATCAAAATAATTCAAATAGTTCCTGACATCATGTGCTTTTCACAGGTTAGAGTGTTTTGGATTGCATAAAATAATAAGAGAAACGAACAAATACATGGCGAAAGAAGTGTTAGACAGCAGAAGAGGGGATTGGGATGATTTTTTATGAAACTTGGGAGGCGGATGGCCGTTACTCTTTCACGTGGTGACGCATGTGGTGTGTGCATGTGGTGTGTGCATTTGTATGCGTGTGTGTATGAAAAAAAGTGTCCTAAATGAAAACTGTGCAACCCAATGTCACAAAAAAGACTTGTATATATGTATTATAGTTCATTTTTCAACTTTAAAGTGTTAGTTTCTTTCGTTCATGATTTTTTCAGTTTTTTTCTAAATAAAAATCAGTAAATTTATTCTCGTTTTTTTTTATTTTTGTCTATTTAAATTCTATTTACAAACTCACCACACACAATAATGGTCAATAACTGTAATTTGTTGAAAGCTTATCTTTTTCTGAAAAAGAGGACACCTTGCACATGAAGATCGCACATTGTTTTAGAATTTTACAGTCAAAAAATCTAATTATGTGAAAAACACCTATTTTAGCTTCAGGTTCTAAAGGGTTAAAGATTATATGGAAGCTTGTTTCCGCCACAGAATAAAAAATAAAAAAGGAAATTGCGACTTTTATCTCACAATTCTGACTTTCTATCTCAGAATTGCGTGATATAGTCGCGATCGCGTGTTAAAAAGCCAGAATTGTGAGAAATAAATTCATAATTCTGACTCTTTTTTTCTCAGAATTGCATGTTTATATCTCGCAATTCTGAGTTTATAACAGTTCTTGTTATAGTTCAGTTCAGGCTTTATGGCTTTAAGTGAGAAATTGTGAGATAAAGTTGCAATTGTGAGAAAAATGTAATTATTTTCCTTAGAATTGGACTTTATAACTTGCAAATTGCGACTTTCTCACAATTCTGAGAAAAGATGTTAGAATTGAAAGATATAAAGTCGCAAGTGCGAGAAAAAAAGCCAGAATTGCGAGTTTATCTTGCAATTACAATTTTATATCTCGCAATTCTGACTTTATAACACGCTGAGTTTATGTAAACACTCAATCGTGAGATAAAAAGTCGTAATTATCTTTTTAAAACGTTTTATTCTGTGGCGGAAACAAGCTTCCATTAGATCCTCACGGAGAGTAATGGGAATATTCCTCATCGCAGGTGTGCGACACTAATACATCACTGAAGGGGGTGATGTCAGATTCAGCTCAGTGACTGCTGCACGAGTGATGTGTACATGAGTGAAACTGCTTCTCAAACAAGAACAAATGCAGGGCGGGGCTTGAGTTAGTCCGAGGGGAATGGATTGGATGACTGGATGGTTATGGTTTGCTATTGGTGGACCTCATGTGAGTGACAGGTTGCTCCGCCCACATCATCAGAGCACAGCGTTTATTTGAAATAGAACATTTTAAATGTCTTTACTGTCACTTTTGATCAATTTACTGCATCCTCGCTGAATAAAGGTATTCATTTCTTCTGAACGCCAGTGTACCCATCAACATTGTTTTTAATATTAAAGCTGAAGTTAATATATAATAGTTGGATGGCAGACGCAGCACCTGCTTCCTCTGTCATGTTTACACAGAAATCATATTCCAGACCATGACATTAGCGCTCACGTGGCATAAAGAAACCAGGTCGTCATGGTAACTCATGGCTATCGCTGCAAAGACATCCCAGAACGAATGCATCCGAACACGAGGGGTAAACAACACGGGAAATATTTTCCGATGACGTGCGGCGAGTTTGAAGCATTAACACTGACGTCTGCAATTAGCAATGGCTGTGATTTATGAAGCAGCTTCCCTGAAAAAACACATCATATATTTATGAACAGACATCGCAGACAAAAGTGACACGTTTCTCCTAAAGTGAATTGTGGACTACGCCGTTCAAATATGGATTCATACAATCCCAGTTAGGAATGGGACAGGATAGTAAACTACTGTCTTCTAATTAATTAGTATTTTTTTGTTTCCATTTCATGACTTGCATCCATAAAAAATTAATGAATGAATAAAAAAAACATGTTTTTTTTTAAGTAAAAAAATAAACTATTTCTTAAATTTTATATAAAATGTAAGTGAATATTAACATTTTAAATAATAATAAGAACATGTATAAATAAATAATACAAATATGAACAAACAAACAAATACATACACTTTAAATGGTCTGTGAATACTCCAGTTATCTGAGGACTTTGATGTGAAGTGTTTGTCTACTTATTTATTGAATATCTGTCAGTTGTGTGTTTAGCGTCCACATATCCCTAAACACACATCTTATAGTCAATTAATTGTTGGTATTCAAATTTAAAGATATACAAACAAAAACACACCAAAGACGCCAATATAGTGAAGATTCACAATTATCTTTTCCATTTCGATACCACAGCTAAAACTACTAACCTAACTAACAGGCTATACATGTAAATACAGTCTACCTTGTCTTCAGTGCATTCATTAAACAGATTAACCCTTATTAAAGTTACAAAAGTTAGTCATTTAAGAGCAGTGAGTGATTTTGTCTTTGGATGTTTTAGTAACATTAAAAACACGGAACAGCATCAGGAATATTAGGCTGCTGTCACTTTAAGAGCGAATGCGCGGATCTAATATACTGATACTGATACACACGCCTTTTATTTCTCAACGGTTTATGTTCACCTAAGACATAACCGACTGTGTTTACTAGGATACGCACCGAGACGGGCATTTCTTGCAATAATTTTGTGAGAAAGTGTGCGTTCAAGAGCAAGATGATGTAAAAGAGCTCAATTTGGCCTGAGACGCGGATTTCTGTGCGCTTGCTTCGGATGTTTAAACAAATTATGTCACCGTGTCATAACCAGACGCGATGCGATAAGATTCCAGCGACAAATAATTTGTCTGTCCACACTAGACGCGACTGCGAGATGCGTCGAAATCAATCAAAACCCACAGCCAATCAGAACAGTGTGTGGGCGGAGTCAGCCAATCAGAACAGCGTGTGGGCGGAGTCAGTCAATCAGAACGTGTGGGCGGAGTCAGCCAATCAGAACAGTGTCTGTGCGGAGTCAGCCAATCAGAACAGCGTGTGGGCGGAGTCAGCCAATCAGAACAGTGTGTGTGCGGAGTCAGCCAATCAGAACAGCGTGTGGGCGGAGTCAGCCAATCAGAACAGCGTGTGGGTGGAGTCAGCCAATCAGAACAGCGTGTGGGCGGAGTCAGCCAATCAGAACAATGTGTGGGCAGAGTCAGCCAATCAGAACAGCATGTGGGCAGAGTCAGCCAATCAGAACAACGTGTGGGCGGAGTCAGCCAATCAGAACAACGTGTGTGCGGAGTCAGCCAATCAGAACAGCGTGTGGGCGGAGTCTCGCGGCACCAGAGAGTAATCTTGACAGCACTCACAAGAAAATGGAGAAGAAGCTACATAATCAAATTCACAAATATTACACCATTTAAACATTATTAAAAACACATAGGCTACTGAGCCACACTTTGTGTTTGTTGCTCCAGCGCGACGTCGCAGAAAAATAGACACGGCTGGTTAGGACAAACACTCTGATTAACATGGAAAATAACCTTTTATCGCGCATCACGTGTAGTTAGCACACAGTGTTAAGCTCCCTTTCAAGTCTTCTTGTGCTTGAATATTTAAATAAGCAAGTGTTAAACTTTCGTGACGATGCAGCGCTGTCCCGTCAACGGTCCCGAGCGTCGCACACGTTTGTTCACGCTCATGCTCTCACAACATTGCATTGTTAGATTGACACCCTTTCAAATACTTTTTTTTGCATTTGGCACTCGTAGTGTTAATTTTAGGCCCCGAGCGCACGTTTACATGGACCAGGGTTTGAGAGATCAGCAGAGGGGTTAAGAAGCTAAAATGTACATTTATAAATCAATAAATGGGGAAGCAAGTAGTGATGGGTCATTCATGAACGTCTTTCACGTGACAGATGAACGAAAGACTCGGAAGGTAAAGTAATTTTTGACTGCATTATAATGATTTCTTAATTCAGAATAAGATCAAGATTGCGTAGGTGGATGTGTTCTGGGAATCTGGCTGTTAAAAGTATAACATATAAAGCCACTTAAATTGACTCGAAAAAAGATTCGTTCATTTTTGATGAACGAGATCGAACAAGAGAGTCGGTAAAATGATCCGAACTTCCCATCGCGAGCAGCAAGATAATCCTGATATAGCTTAGCGAGATCATCAGATCAAATGCTGTGATTTATTTAAGTATATAGTCATTTGCGCATTTCAGAGCGAATCGCGGCACTGCGTTCTCATGGTCTGTGCTTTCAGCGTCTCAAGAACGAGTTTAATGTGCATGTATTTACACATACACATTTTCCTCACTGTAAGTATTTGAACACCCTGCTATTTTGCAAGTTCTCCCACTTGGAAATCATGGAGGGGTCTGAAATTGTCATCGTAGGTGCATGTCCACTGTGAGAGACATAATCTAAAAAAAAAAATCCAGAAATCACAATATATGATTTTTTAACTATTTATTTGTATGATACAGCTGCAAATAAGTATTTGAACACCTGTCTATCAGCTAGAATTCTGCCCCTCAAAGACCTGTTAGTCTGCCTTTAAAATGTCCACCTCCACTCCATTTATTATCCTAAATTAGATGCACCTGTTTGAGGTCGTTAGCTGCATAAAGACACCTGTCCACCCCATACAATCAGTAAGAATCCAACTACTAACATGGCCAAGACCGAAGAGCTGTCCAAAGACACTAAAGACAAAATTGTACACCTCCACAAGGCTGGAAAGGGCTACGGGGAAATTGCCAAGCAGCTTGGTGAAAAAAGGTCCACTGTTGGAGCAATCATTAGAAAATGGAAGAAGCTAAACATGACTGTCAATCTCCCTCGGACTGGGGCTCCATGCAAGATCTCACCTCGTGGGGTCTCAATGATCCTAAGAAAGGTGAGAAA